>NW_026057580.1:31395252-31512209 GCF_023721935.1 Panthera uncia | reverse complement strand
ATATATATATATATAGAGAGAGAGAGAGAGAGAGAGGAAGAGAGACTATTACCAATTTGGCAAATATCTGCATCTGATTAATTAGATCAATGGAGCAAAACCATTGGCATAATTCTGGGCACAAAGTAAGTTTATTTGGCCTGAAAAGATCTAATCTGGCTTATCATATAGCCAAGTTCTTAACTGCTTCTTATGTTTATACTTGGTAGATTTAGCAATTAGAATAAACAGTTCTGCCTAAAGTGTTGTTTAGCAGTTTATGTGTCTTTAAATCAACCACAATAGGAGTAGTCACCTAGTATGTATGAAAGAAGTAACTTGTCATGATGTATTAGGCACTGCATAAGGCTGAGCTCATTTATTTTTGACTCTTTAATTTTCCTATTGAAAAATAAATCAACTTAATTCTGACACAACATGAATTTCCATTATTCAGTTTTAAGAGAAAGTCCAGAAATATTTGTTATTTCTTATTTATGGTATCCATTCTGCAAGCTATTCTCATCCCCATATTCCTTACTGGCCACTAAATGCTCTGTTTCTGAGTGTTCTTTCCAAAATACCTCTATCTTTCACTAAATTATTAAACAATTCCCATTGAAACTTCTTCCCTTAAGAATTAGGATGGCCAAAACGGAGCAGTATTAAGCATACTAAAGCATACAATTCTTTGTTCCTCTTTGCCAAATGGTTTATTAATATGTTCCACTTAGTATAATATTGGAATTCACCCAAAATTGTGAATTTGGAAGGATCTTTTCTTGGAACAAAATTGTAGAATAGGCCATTTTCTAGTGTTGGAAGCTATTTTTATTTACTTACAAAAATTTAAAAATCCATTAAATAAACATTTATGTGTATGTTTTTAAGTCACTAAAAGATTACATTTATATTACTATTAATTATATAATTTGTGACTTAGAGATAACGAATCATTAAAATTAATAATAATATGTATTTAAGAATTTTCCATATTAAGTAGGGAGAATATATTTTGAAATAAAATGACTGTGAAGATAGTTTAAATTATTACTCAAATAATCTAAAACTTCCACTAAACACCTTAAATTTTACCTCTTTCATTTTGAATTTTTATTTTCTCTCTTTTTATAATTAACATGAGTGTAAATTAATTTAAATTTCTTTTGGTATTTTACAACATTCTTTCAGAAGAATGAACTAGAGACTTATTCCCAGAATACTTAAATATAGGTGCTGGAATGCTATATTAACAAAGATCAATGAGCAAATAAAAGAGAGACTATTATTTTCAATGAAGTAACTGGAAGTACTTGTTATAATTGTAAATGCCTTGTCTCCCAAAAGCTAACATGGGAAGTAACTAACTCCCAAAGTTTTTAATAAATGTATATACAGTAAAACCTTGATTTGTAAGCATAATTTGTTCCAGAAACAAGCTTGTAATCCAAAGCACTCATATATCAAAGAGAATTTCAAGAACCATTGGCCTAGTTGTGATTGTGTGACATTTGGAATCACATACTAATTGTATTGCAAGACATCACTCATTTATCAAGTTAAAATTTATTAGAAATGTTTGCTCGTCTTGTGGAACACTCGCAGAACAAGTTACTCACAATCTAAAGTTTTACTGTAAATACCTGTGTAATAAACTCTTAGGTAAATTACTGTCTTTCAATGAACATTTTTTACAAGACACAAATACATATAATTTAGAAAAGATAAATTTGAAAGGATTATTTCTCACCATTAATTTCATAAAACATTAGAGTTGGAAAGGATTATCTATTGCTGTGTAACAAATGCCCCACAATTTACTGGTTTAAAACAACATTATTTAGTGTCTCACCATGTTTGTGGGTCAGTAATCCAAGTAGGACTTAAAGCAGAGACTTTTACTATGCGACAAGTAAGGTGTTACCTGGGACTAAAAGCTTCTTACGACTATGGGGAAAATCAGCTTCCAAGGATACTTATATGGAACTTGGCAGGATTCAGTTCCTCACTGGCTATTGGACAGAGAACTTCAGTTCCTCGGAGGCTTTCCTGAGCTTCGTTCCACATGGACCTCTCCCTTGGACAGCTCACAATATGGCAAGTGGCTTCATCAGAGTAAGCAAACCAGAGTAATGACAGTGTGGGAAAGACGTAAGTCACAGACTTATGTAACCTAATTTTGGAAGTAATATCCCTCCACTTTTGCCATCTTCTACTAGCTATGAGCAAGACATTAGATTCAGCCCATGCACAAGGGCATGGAATTACAGAAACACCTGAACACCAGGAAGCTGTTATTATTGTGAGGCATTTCAGAAGCTGCCTGATGACGGATAGTACAAAACTTTCTTTATACAAACTGAGACACAGAAAACTGAATAAATTTTTCCAAAATCTACATTTACCAAAGGCCATCAATAATACTAATCATTAACCTTTATTGATTTCTTCATATGTTTGCATTTATTAGTATGTGCTTCTATGCATTATTTCATTTATTCCTCTCAAACATTTTTTTGAAAAAACCATATTTCAACCCACTTTACAAATTAGGAAGCTGAAACTCAGAAAGATTTGCTCAAATAATATAGCCTATTGATTGTGGAGCTTGGACTTAAATCCTGGTATCCTGACTTCAGATCCTATGCTTCAACGTTTCATACTGAAAGGGCTACATGAGCTAAATCTTAATGTCAAACAGCTACCAAGGACATAGTCCATGTTTCCTACATGTATTTTCTTTTATACATCACAACCAAGAGATCATTATCTGAGCCAAAGTAGGATGTTTAATCTACTGAACCACCTAAGTGTCCCAAGAAATCGCTATTTTAAATTGACTTAGTTATCCATCATTCCTACTAGACAGACAGATGGACAGACAATACCTTAATACCTTAATACTATATTCCATAGAATATTCCATTCTATGAATCCTCAGTGTGTGGCATAGTGCCTGACACAAAGTCGGTTCTTAAGGAATGTTTCTTGAAAGAATGAAAAATCAGTGAGTCTACATGGTTGATGTTTTTGCTTATCATCCAGTCTGTTGTACTGACATTTTATTTTATTAATATTTATGTATGACAGAACTCAAATTCTTTTGTGGAAAATGATGAATAAAACTATGTTAATTTTTAATGTAGATATTTATGGATAAAAGAGCCTAAGACTAGAGCCTATCCCTCCCAATTCTGAACAACTATAGTAGTTTCTACATTTCTCTCCTCAAGTAGATTTTGGACTATCATGGCATAAAGAATTAGGTCTCACTTATCATTAATTTTCCTTACCCAAGGACTCAACCCGGTTTCTGCCACAAAGCAAGCACTTGCAAATGTAGAAAATGGGACTGCTAAAATGAATAAATGCCCTGTGAAAAGCTGGATTCAATTCTTGTCTTTAAAAAATAATTTTTACTTGTATTTTATATTTGTAGGGTACTATAAAAATATAAAAAAGAAAATGGGTCCGTATGCCAATGTACAGATAAGTCCTGAGGAAATAGAAATAAAAATTGAACTGTGTTGGAAAATTCTAATGGTAAAGAAAGGAAATGATTTTTTTCTTATAATATTTATATTCCCAATGATAACAAACGGTTATCAATTTATTGTAATTTCTAACATAAAAGAAATCAAGCAGTGCCTAGGTGGCTCAGTCAGTTAAGCGTCCAACTCTTGATTTTTAGCTCAGGTCATGATCTTGATTTTAACTCGAATTTGTGGGCTCAAACCCAGGATTGGGCTTTGTGCTTACAGAGCAGAGCTTGCTTGAGATTCTCTCTCTCTCCTTCTCGGCCTCTCTACTGCTCATGCTCTCTCTCTCTCTCTCTCTCAAAATAAATAAGTACACATTAAAAAAAGAAATCTATATGCTAAAATACAAATAACTTTTATATTCCTTCACACAGTTCTTTTTCAACTTTAGCAAACATCAGGATCACATGGAAGGCTGGTTAAAGCATAGATTTCTGGCCCCACACCCAGACTTTCTGATTCATTATGCCTGGTGTGGTGCCTAGAATTTGCATTGCCCAGGTGATATTATACTTTAAGAACCACTAATTAATCAAATTTATAAAAGAAATAATAAAATCCACATTATTTTGATTATTCATACATAGCATATCTTTTAATCCAACATAGAGGTATCCAGAGTTTGAAGGAAAAAAAAAATAAAGGAAACAGGAGAAAATTAAGACTGAAAGCTTTGTAGGGTCTGAAGCTGGAAAAACAGTTGAATAAAATAAAAGGCATATCTAAATTACAATGTAGAATGTATTCAAAGTTTTCTTTTTCCTCTGGGCTGGCTCCTTTTAGGAACTACCATTTTTACAAAAATCTCCTTTCTCATCTCTTTCACGTTTTTGTACTGTCAAAAATCGAGCATGTTTGCTTTTACGGGGAAGGTTATGCTCTCTTTTAAAATAAGCATAGTAATTTAAAGGATCAGCAAACAGACAGCTGCAAGTTCTCATTAACATAAAAGAACAGACTGGTTTGAACCTATGCTTCCTGAACTGTGTTTTGGGTTCTGTATTTTTCCATGATTAAGGAAGCTCTGAACGTTTTCATACAAAACTTCCCACGCCCATTACTTGAAGGTGAAGCTTCCCGGAACATTCTCTATTCATACGTGTAAAATATTTAGCAGATTTGTGCCACGTGATTGAAAGAAATGTTTAGCAACATTTGGTGAATGTACAATTTAAAGCTAGCTTACTTTTATCTTTAAGATTATATAGGACCATCTTTATAAATTGTTAATCATGTGGTTGACTACATTTGAGGAAGCTTACAGATTGCCATGGTTTGTGAAATGAGTTTAGAGGGACCACATAAGTGTGATGAAATTTGGAAGCTTGATAGTATTCCCAGAAGAGGAATTGAAAAAAAAATAAATTAATTTTCAACTCTACCAAGAGAGACTTCAGAGTGAAAAGAGGAGAAAGAAAAAAGCTAAAACTCTCATGAATAAGCCAACCTCAGGAGAAAACGGAAGGGCCAGGGAGAAATTTACTCAGTAACCATACTAAGTATCAATATAACTTACATAGTTAAACTGTTATTAATGCAACAATTGCTAGAGCAATTGTTTAAACAATATGTTCACTAAATGTTAAAGTAGTATTTTTGTTACTTTTTGTCTGCTGTAACATGTTATAATTTCAAAAATCTTATAAAATCATTTCAAAGTCTTGGTTATGCTAATGAATTACAAAAACTCACTCTATTTGCAGGTTGTTCAGTGATAACATTTGGGGACCAGCAAAATTCCCTAAGTTTTCAAAAAAGTTACTACCCACTGGGAGCTATGATTTTAGTGTAATAAATGTGTGTGTGTGTGTGTGTGTGTGTGTGTATGCATACATACATATATGAAAAGTGGCAAATAGCCCTTTATTGTTCAATTTTCTCATGTTAAAGACTTATTAGGGATATACTAAGACATTTTATAAATGCTAGTAACTACTTTCAGCAATGATAAATGGAATGAAATATAAAACTTAGGTATATGTGCAATGAATTTTTTTGAGCATGAAAACCAGAGAAAAGAATGAAGATATCAAGTATTTATGATGTTAGAAAAGAAGATGTGAATACATTTTCCCTTCAGTTTTACCTTCTATTGATATTTAAAATTTGTGTATGGAAAATAGTCAGTAGGGCACCTGCCTAAGATTTCCTCTCTCTCTCTCTCTCTCTCTCCCTCCCTCTCGCTCTCACTCTGGCTTTCTCTCTTGCTCTCTTTTTCTCTTTTCTTCTGCCCTTCTGCCTCTGCCCCCTCTCAAAAAAGGTGAAAATGAAAATAAAAATAAAAAGGAAAATAGAATCTCATGGTAAAGAATGTTAAAGAAGCCTCAAGTTTTTTCAAGTAACTTAGTATATTCTCCCTTGTATCAAGTCTGACTCTTGTGGGCAACAAATTGTGTTTTCACCATCAGAGAAAGCATAGATTGCCCTTTATGGATGAATTTTTGTTAATCAAAATCAAACATGAATAAGAAATCCAAGTTACCAATTTAAAATTAGGATTATAACTGATGTGTACAACTTGACAATCTTGTTAGCACAGTGAATTCTCTCCCTGTAGGCATTGGAATTAAAACTATAATCGAAGTTTGGAGATGAGCATAGACCAAGGGTGATTCAAATACTTAATGACGTGAAGCAATGACTAATGTATTCATTTTCTTAATAGCTATTACCAAACCTCTTGTGCCCTCTTATAAAACTGTCTTTATTGAATCTCATGTCACCCAGACCTCATTCTTGTTACTGACTGACCTCACATAAGCTCATTCCTTCACATTCCTTGAGGATTCCAGCCTCTGGCTTAGAAACTTTCTCTCCACCATTAATTCCACTATCTTCCTGGACAATTTTAGAGTGTGTGGGAAAATAAACATTCACACCTTAACTTTGGACCAGTGACTTTCTGAACCCCAATGAACTTTTCACCTTCTGTACTCTTGCATTACTAAACTGTTTCATTAACCAGAGTCACAGTATCCATTAAACTTCTGAAATCTAAAATTTTACAGCCTTTTTTTCTTTTCTTTCATTTTTTTTTTCTTGACAGTGAGAGAGATTGAGATGGGCAATGAGGGCAGATGGAGAGAGAGAATATTAAGCAGGCTCCACACTAGGCAAGGAAGCAGAGGTGGGGCTCAATCTTTCACAACCATGAGTTCATGACCTAAGCTGAGGTCAAAAGTCGGGTGCTTAACCCACCGAGATACCCAGGCACCACAATATAGCACATTTTTTAGGCTGTGGTATTTGTACACTTGCAGGATTTTCAGTCTCTTACTTACAATATAACTTTTCTCCAACCTCAACCATATTCATGCCATTTACTAGAAATTTACCCCAACCTAAATGGTCTTTTAAAAAATTAGTTTTAATCACTATGAGCATGATGAGCATTTATCCTGGTTTATCTGGAGGCAGATTCAGTTTATTCTTGTTTTCTGACATCCTGTTTGTTTGTCTTCTTCCACTCTTAAGTATGTCTTAGTTGGGATGATAAATTATACTGTCACCCAACCATGAAACATGCAATCCCCTTGTCCCCACTCTAAATACTTTTACCTCATTATTATTCCATAGTAACTGCTTTGAACTGTTGTAACCACAGGATTAAACCACTCCTTCACCTTAGCCACTGAGTGTGCCTGGAGAAAATGTCCCAGCACTGCATATTGAAACCAATATAAATTCCTTTTCTCTCATTTCATGTGGAACCTTAACACTACCTAAGAATCCTCAAAAAATCTCTTAGACAGATTCTTTCTTCATTGCCTTAAGTGATTCTTCCTGACTTTGAATTTCAAACTCCCTACCTGCAAAGCTGCTGTCTCATCCTCAGGCCAAATTTGTTTTCTACTTCATTAAGACAGTAAAACCAATAGGTTTCTGTACTGTCTTCCCTGATGTTTACAAAATGAATAGCCATTCATTTATTCACCTTCCCACTTCCTTCCCTTATCAGTGGAAGAAGTGGTATGCCTTCTCCTCTGCACAGTAATCTCTGCACATCCTACCCACATTTCCAATACCTTGCTCCATCAATCAAGATTTTTCCTTCATTATCAACATTTATCTTACTAGATTTTTATCCCAAATACATGCATTCAACAAAGTCTTTTCAATATTTAAAAATTTTTAGTATTCAACATTATACATTAAAAACAAATTTTTCCCTAAATCACATTCTTTCCATTTAGTAACCTCTTTGTCATACTAACATGAGACTTAAAAATGATTAATCAGCTCTGTATCCATTTCCTCACCCTCCATTTATACCTTAGTTCACTACGTTCTAGCTTCTGCTCTCACCACTCAATAGAGATCACCCTCTCCATCATGGTGTTTGTACTCTCTTCTCCAAAATCTCCCATTCATTTACTTCCTTAAAATATTCACTTCTGCTTTTCTCCGACATCTCTGGCTTCCCTTCAGATACTTTCACCGGCTTTTTTTTTCCACTCACCTCTTTTGTATCCATGTTCACCAGGGCCCAACAATGAGGCTGTCCTTTTCCCCTTCTATCCATTGCCCCTGCATACCTCATCAAAACTGGTGCTGATTGCCTGAATGCTTATTTTAATCATCTTCATACAGGTTGTGAACCAACATTAGAAGTCGTGTCTATTACTGAGAGTAATAAGGTGCATCAGCAACTCATGTTTGACCTCAGTCTTTTCCAGACCACTTCTCCACCACTATGCTCATTTTGTCAAGACTTCAGCTGTTAATAGTTGAGCCAAGAGAGTTAGTATTTTTCTTTAACTTGTTACAAATAAGAATACTTTACCCTGAATTCTTTTAACTGTGATTTTTACGTCACATATAATCTGTATATACAGAATTAAACACGCATGTAACCTCTGTAAATAGTAATTAATCTTCATGAGCATAATCAACATTAAGAACTTTAGGGGTAACTTAAGCTTTATGAAATAGTAACACATAGCTACAAAGCTGATAAGATTGAAAATGTCAGCAACACTTTACTATCTTATAATGTATTCAAAAGTGAGTTTTAGGAAAATAGACTTTATCTATGCTTTAAATTTTTTTAAATATTTTTTTATTTTAGAGACAGAGGCAGAGCACAAGTAGGGGAGGGGCAGAGAGAGCCCAAGACAGAATCTGAAGCAGGCTGCAGGCTCTGAACTGTCAGCACAGAGCCCAATGCAGGGCTCGAACCCACAGACAGTGAGATCATGACCTGAGCGGAAGTCAGACACTTACCTAATTGAGCCACTCAGGCTCTCCTCTATTCTTTTCAATAGTATGTGACGCGTGAGGATGCCTTCTCCACACAGCATGGGCAGGAAGATGCCCCACTAGAGCATTAAAATATCAATCCATGGCCTCAAAATTGTTCAAAGTACTGAATTAAGCAATGTATGAAAATTTGTTTATAACATAATGATAATAACCATATAAAGATGGGTTAACATATCAGGGGATTCATGGAAATCTGATCTTTCTTCATGAAGAAGAAATGCCATAAGAAAGTCTATGTATATTTGTCACATTGGCATATTGATACATTTATCTCCAGCACTTAAAGAATTGAAGCCTGAGTATCCCAGGATTCATGTACCTCAGTTTGAGGGTTACAACTTTCAGGATTATTCTGTTCTAAAATATCCAGATATCTTACAGCAAATGACTTAATATTTATCTTAGACATTGATGTGTTGTGGAAAGGGAACAAAAATTAATATATTTATCAGAAACCTTCTCTTTCTATGTCTTATTTTGTCCCTTGCAAAAATAGCACAAAAGAGAAAGCATTCATTTTAATTTTGAGCCCTTAATAAGCTTTGCTTTTTCAAGCCTTGAACTATTTTTCATTTTTTACTATAAAAATACCCCTATTTATCTTAGCCTCTAAGCACTTGTACATGGAAAATACATAAATCATCTGAGAACAAATCAAACAACTGCAGCCCAGCAGAGATTCAAAGAAATAAAACCATCATTTTAAAGATCAACACACAAAATCTCTATTAGACTGGAAGTGGAAGGAAACAAAGACTGCTTACTTTCAGCAAAACTGAGTTATATGTTAAGGGACCATATTCTAATGGCAACAGAAGGTTTTATCTATCCTGGAAGAGAATAGGAATCAATATATTCTACAAGACTTTGGAGAGATCACATTCTGACTGGGATTCAGAAAGTAGCTGAAGGACAGAAGCGTGGCCTGAAAGATAACACTAGATCTTGATAAGAGGTTCAGGAAATCCTTTACTTTAATATCAGGTGTATTGTGCTTTTTTTTTTTCCAAATTAGGTAAAAGTCCTTATATGTTAATTGTCTAGATTTTCTTTCCTGTCTTACAATCTTTACTGGAAAATGAACTATCAAGGCAGGAAGGTATAAACAAAAATTTATGAATATTATTAATATATATTTCATTAATGTATTATAATATCACAAATATTAGATGGAGTAAACATGAATTTGTAGCACTTCACATTCTTTTCCCAAGATGTCAAAAAATACTTAAAGAACTTCCATTCTCATTGCCTTCTTGGCTCTAATTTTCTACCAGTTTGTGATTCTTTGGTCTAACTTATTGCTCTTCCTTTACATTAAGCTTAAATTTGACCCCAACTGTGACAACATTCTCTTCTTTATCAGTCCCATAGGTGAGTCCCCAAACCACCCACATCTGTATCCTCTAAATGTTAACTGTACTTAAAAATATAGGATCACTGGTCTAGAGAGAATATACCTCAACATAATAAAGGCCATATATGAAAAACTCACAGCCAACATCATATTCAATGGGTAAAAACTGACATATTTTCCCCTAAGATCAGGAATAAGACAGGGATGGCCACTGTCACCATTTTTATTCAACATAGTATTGGAAGTCCTAGCCTAAGAAATTAGACATCATAAAGAAATAAAAGTCTTCAAAATTGGTAAGGAAGAGGTAAAACTCTCACTATTCACAGATGACATGATACTGTATTTAGAAAACCTGAAAGATTCCACTGAAAAACTACCAGAACTGATACATGAATTCAGTAAAGATGCAGGAAAAAAAATCAATGTACACAAATGTGTTGAATTTCTATACAACAATAAGGAAACAGCAGAAAGAGATATTAAAACACTACCATTTACAGTTGCACCAAAAACCACTGAAATATGAAGGAATGAATTTAACCAAAGAGGTGAAAGAATTGTACTCTTTAAACTATAAAACACTGATGAAAGAAATTGAAGGTAACACAAAGGGAAAGACAGTCCATAGACTATACTCATGTACTAGAAGAATAAATACTGTTAAAAGGTCTATACTACCCAAAGCAGTCTACACATTTAGTGAAATCCTTGTAAAAATACTACAGCATTTCTCACAGAACTAGAACAAACAATCTTAGGGGTGCCTGTGTGGCTCAGTTGGTTGAGCCTCTGACTTCAGATCGGGTCATGATCTCACAGTGTGTGAGTTCGAGCCCCGCATCGGGCTCTGTGCCAACAGCTCGGAGCCTGGAGCCTGCTTGGTATTCTGTGTCTCCCCCTCTCTCTGCCCCTCCCCTGCTCATGCTCTGCTTCTCTCTGTCTCAAAAATAAATAAAAACATTAAAAATTTTTTTGAAACAATCCTAAAATATTTATAGAACCACAAAAGATCCTGAATAGCCAAAGCAATCTTGAAAAAGACAAACAAAACTGGAAGTATCATAATTCCAGATTTCAAGTTACATTACAAAGCTGTAGTAATCAAAACACTATGGAACTAGTGCAAAAATAGACACATAGATCAATAGGAGAGAATAAAAAACCTAGAAATGAACCCACAAGTCTCTGGTCAATTAATCTTCAACAAATGAGGAATGAATATAAAAGGGAAAAAAACCCAGCTCCTTCAACTGTTGGGAAAAATGGTCAACTAGATGCAAAAGAATGAAACTGGACCACTTTCTTACACAATACAAAAAAATAAACTCAAAATGGATTAAGGACCTAAATCTGAGACCTGATACCATAAAAATTCTAAAAGACAGCATAGGCAGTAATTTCTCTGATATTGGCCATAGCAACATTTTTCTAGATATGTCTCCTTAGGCAAGGGAAATAAAAGCAAAAGCAAACTATGGGGACTACATAAAAATAAAAAAAATAAAGCTTTTGCTTGACAAAGGAAACAATCAACAAAACTAAAAGGAAACCTATGGAATGGGAGAATGTTTTTGCAAATGACATATCCAATAAAGGGTAAGTGTACAAAATATATAAAGACCTGATACAACTCAACACCCAAAAAACAAATAACCCAATTTAAAAATGGGCAGAAGACACAAACAGACATTTGTCCAAAGAAGACATTCAGATGACCAACAGACGCATGAAAAGATGTTCAACATCACTAATAATCAGAGAAATGTCATTCAAAACCACCATAAGATATATCACACCTGCCAGAATGGTTGACATCAAACATACCAGAAACCACAAGTGTTGGTGAAGTTGTGGAGAGAAAGGAATCTTCATGCACTGTGGGTGGGAATGCAAACTGTGCAGCCATTGTGGAAGATGCTATAGAGGTTCCTCAAAAAGTTAAAAATTGATCCACCCTACGATATAGTAATTGTACTACTGGGTATTTGCCCCAAATACACAAAAACACTTATTCAAAGGGATACATGCAGCATTAGCCAAACTATGGAAGCAGCCCAAGTGTCCATGGATAGATGAATGTACAAAGAAGGGGTATATATACACAACAGAATAGTATCCAGGCATAAAAAATAATGAAATCTTGGGGCGTCTGGTTGGCTCAGTCAGTTGAGTAGCTGATTCTTGATTTAGGCTCACATCATGATCCCAGGGTTTTGGAAACGAGCTGTGTTTCAGGATCTGTACTGAGCATGGAGTCTGGTTAAGATTCTCTCTCTCCCTCTGCCCTTCTACCCTGCTCTCTCTCTCTCTCTCTCAAATTAAAAAAAAAAATGAATTCTTGCCATATTTAACAACGTAGATAGGGCTAGAAGTCATAATGCTAAGTGAAATAAATCAGGCAGAGAGAGACAAACACCATATGATCTCACTCATATGTGGAATTTAAGAAACCAAAGAACAAAGGAAAAAAGAGAGAGAGAGAGAGAGAGAGAGAGAGAGAGAGAGAGAGAGAAACCATGAAACAGACTCTTAACTATAAAGAACAAACTGATGGTTACCAGAGGGCTTGGTGGGTGGGGGGATGAGTGAAATAGATGATGGGGATTAAAGATTACACTTATCATGATGAAACAATAAATAAAATAAAATAAATAAAATACAAGAACACTGGAAAAGGCTTATATTTACTAATCTTCATAACAGAAAAAAAAATCCCACATTACACATCTCTGTTCTTTAAAGTTTTTTGACTACTCTACTACTGGGGCAATCATTCATAATGACAGTTTCAACTTTTCTAGAATAAGGCCAGCTCTTTAGCCCTATTTTTATTCTCTATTTCTTTCTTATTGCTCCTTTCCCTACCTAATGGTACTGGGATCACTTTGCGGAACAATTCAACTCAGTTCTAGCTCCAGTTCCTAAATTCAGCAAAAAAACAATCTGCATTTGCATACCCTAAATCTTTTCAAATACTTAACTGACCCAGAATGATCTTCCATTTCTGTGTTCTCTAAAAGGATTCATAAACCTTTAAAAGTAGTCTTTTAAAATAGAAATGTTTTCCCCTGATTCATACAAAATATAAATATTTGCACTTTTAAAAATGAGTTTTGTAAACTAGTATCTTGAAATAATTTAATTCATATCCTAAACTATAGATATTATTATTCTCATTTAAGAAGTAAGCAAATAAAATAAACAGAGATTGAGAAATGTGCTCAAATGTCCCCCAGGTAGTGGGTGTCTAGACTTAAACTCCTGTAGCTATCAGTCCAAACACTGGATTTCTCTAAGATTATTTAATCTAGAAGGAGGCTTTTCAAGTGACATTTTTTGTTCATATAAAAGCAATTGTATGTTCTACTCATCAGAAAGTCCGGGGGACTGTGTACAGAATGGGGGCATGAATGGAATTAAAATATAAATTCTAGAGGATTAGATTGAAACTGAACTATAAAACAGCTTAGTAGTTTTGAGAGACTGATGGAACATAACTTAATCTGTTTCCTGAATGTTCCAATATGGTGATATGCTTTATGAAACTAAGTATATTCCTAGGCAGGGATGAAGTGGATGTGTGATTGGGGTTGGGCCTTCCAGAATAGACCAGAGAGATCTCAGGTCCTTTGATTCTTCTTACATCAATCTAGCCCAATTTATTGGGAAAACTAACTCCTTAACCACTATGCAATATTGCCTCATATAATTTTATTGTCCCTTGGCAATTACTACTTATTTATTTATTTATTTATTTATTTATTTTTAATTTTATTTTTTAATTTACATCCAAATTAGTTAGCACATTGTACAACAGTGATTTCAGGAGTAGATTCCTTAATGCCCCTTACCCATTTAGCCCATCCCCCCTCCCACAAACCCTCCAGTAACCCTCTGTTTGTTCTCCATATTTAAGAGTCTCTTATGTTTTGTCCCCCTCCTTGTTTTTACATTATTTTTGCTTCCCTTTCCTTATGTTCACCTGTCCTGTGTCTTAAAGTCCTCATATGAGTGAAGTCATATGATATTTGTCTTTCTCTGACTAATTTTGCTTAGCATAATACCCTTTAGTTCTAACCACGTAGTTGCAAATGGTAAGATTTCATTATTTTTGATTGCTGAGTAATACTCCATTGTGTGTGTATATATATATATATATATATATATATATATATATACCACATCTTCTTTATCAATTCATCCATTGATAGACATGTGGGCTCTTTCCATACTTCGGCTATTGTTGATAGAGCTGCTAAAAATATGGGGTGCATGTGTCCCTTCAAAACAGCACACCTGTATCCCTTGGATACATGCCTAGTAGTGCAATTGCTGGGTTGTAGGGTGGTTCCACTTTTAGTTTTTTGAGGAACCTCCATACTGTATTCCAGAGTGGCTGCACCAGCTTGCATTCCCACCCACAATGCAAAAGAGATCCTCTTTCTCTGCATCCTTGCCAACATCTGTTGTTGCATGAATTGTTAATGTTAGCTATTCTGACCGGTATGAGGTGGTATCTCATTGTGGTTTTGATTTGTATTTCCCTGATGCTGAGTGATGTTGAGCATTTTTCATGTGTCAGTTGGCCATCTGCATGTCTTCTTCGGAGAAGTGTCTATTCATGTCTTTTGCCCATTTCTTCACTGGATTATTTGTTTTTTGGGTGTTCAGTTTGATAAGTTCTTTGTAGATTTTGGATACTAACTCTTTATCTGATATGTCATTTGCAAACATCTTACCCATTCTGTCAGTTGCCTTTTAGTTTTGCTGATTGTTTCCTTTGCTGTGCACAAGTTTTTATTTTGATGAGGTCTCAATAGTTCATTTTTGCTTTTGTTTCCCTTGCCTCTGGAGACGTGTTGAGTAAGAAGTTGCCACGGCCGAGGTCAAAGAGGTTTTTGCTAGCTTTCTCCACTAGGATTTTGATGCCTTCCTGTCTTACATTGAGGTCTTTCATCCATTTTGAGTTTATTGTTGTGTATGGTTTAAGAAAGTGGTTCAGTTTCCTTCTTCTGCATGTCGCTGTCCAGTTTTCCCAGCACCACTTGTTGAAGAGACTGTCTTTATTACATTGGATTTTTCTTTCCTGTTTTGTCAAAGATTAGTTGGCCACACGTTTGTGGGTCCATTTCTGGGTTCTCTATTCTGTTCCATTGATCTGGGTGTCTGTTCTTGTGCCAGTACCATACTGTCTTGATGATTACAGCTTTGTAGTTCAGCTTGAAGTCTGGGATTGTGATACCTCCTGCTTTGGTTTTCTTTTTCAAGATTGCTTTGGATATTAGGGGTCTTTTCTAGTTGCATACAAATTTTAGAATTATTTGCTGCAGCTCTGCAAAGAATGCGGGTGTTATTTTGATAGGGATTGCATTGAATATGTAGATTGCTCTGGGTAGTATCAACATTTTAACAATATTTGTTCTTCCTATCCAGGAGCAAGGAATATTTTTCCTTTTGTGTGTGTGTATCTTCTTCCATTTCTTTCATAAGTTTTCTATAGTTCAGTTTATAGATTTTTCACCTCTTTGGTTAGATTTATTCTTAGGTATTTTATGGTTTTTGGTGCAATTGTAAATGGCATCAATTGCTTGATTTTTTCTTTCTGTCACTTCATTGTTGGTGTATAGGAATGCAACCTATTTCTGTCCATTGATTTTATACCCTGCAGTTTGTTGAATTCGAATCATTTCTAGCAGTTTTTTGGTGGAATGTTTGGAATTTCCATATAGATTATCATGTCATCTGTGAAGAGTAAAAGTTTGACCTTCTTCTGGCCGATTTGGATGCGTTTAATTTCTTTGTGTTATCTGATTGAAGAGGATAAGATTTCCAATACTATGTTGCATAACAGTGGCGAGAGTGGACATCCCTGTCTTGTTCCTGACCTTAGGGGGAAAGTTCTTCGTTTTTCCCCATTGAGGATGATATTAGTGTTGGGTCTTACATATATGGATTTTATGATCTTGAGGTATGATCCGTCAATCCCTACTTTCTTGAGAGTTTTTATCAAGAAAGGATGCTGTATTTTGTCAAATGCTTTCTCTGCATCTATTGAGAGGATTATATGGTTCTTCTTTCTTTTATTGATGTGATGAATCGCATTGATTGTTTTGCAGATATTGAACCAGCCCTGCATCCCAGGTATAAATTCCATTTGGTCGTGGTTAATAATTTTTTTAATGCATTGCTGGATCCAGCTGGCCAATATCTTGTTGAGGATTTTTGCATCCATGTTCATCAGGGAAATTGGTCTACAGTTATCCTTTTTATTGGGGTATCTGTCTTGTTTTGGAATCAAGGTTATGCTGGCTTCACAGAAAGAGTTTGGAAGTTTTCCTTCCATTTCTGTTTTTTTGGAACAGCTTCAAGACAATAGGGGTTAACTCTTCCTTAAATATTTGCTAGAATTCCACCTGGAAACCCAACTGGCCCTGAACTTTTGTGTTTTGCCAGATTTTTGATTACTAATTTGATTTCTTTACTAGTTATGGGTCTGTTCAAATTTTCTATTTCTTCCTGTTTCGGTTTTGGTAGTGTATATGTTTCTAGGAATTTGTCCATTTCTTCCAGATTGCCCAGTTTATTGGCATATAATTGTTCATAATATTCTGTTATTATTGTTTTTATTTCTGCTGTGTTGGTTGTGATCTCTCCTCTTTCATTATTGATTTTTTTGGGAGTCCTTTCTTTTTTAATTTTTATCAAACTGGCTAGGGGTTTATCAATTTTGTTAATTCTTTCAAAGAAACAGCTTCTGGTTTCATTGATCTGTTCTACTGGTTTTTGTTTTGTTTTGTTTTGTTTTTTGGTTTCGATAGCATTAGTTTCTGCTCTAATCTTTATTATTTCCTGTCTTCTGCTGGTTTTGGGTTTTATTTGCTATTCTTTTTCCAGATCTTTAAGGCATAAGGTTAGGTTGTGTATCTGAGATCTTTCTTCATTCTTTAGGAAAGCCTGGATTGTTATATACTTTTCTCTTATGACCGCCTTTGCTGCATCTCAGGAGTTTGGGGTTATAGTGTTATCATTTTCATTGGCTACCATGAACTTTTAATTTCCTCTTTAACTTCTATGTTAGCCCATTCATTCTTTAGTAGGATGTTCTTTAGTTTCCAAGTATTTGTTACCTTTCCAAGTTTTTTCTTGTGGTTGATTTTGAGTTTCATAGCATTGTGGTCTGAAAATATGCACGGTATGATCCTGATCTTTTTGTACTTGTTGAGGGCTGATTTGTGTTCCAGTATGTGGTCTATTCTGGAGTATGTTCCATGAGCACTCGAGAAGAATGTATATTCCACTGCTTTAGAATGAAATGTTCTGAATATATCTGTTAAATCCATCTGGTCCAGTGTGTCTTTCAAAGCCATTGTTTCCTTGTTGATTTTTTATTAGATGATCTGTCCATTGCTGTGAGTGGGGTGTTGAAGTTTCCTACTATTACGGTATTACTATCAATGAGTTTCTTCATGTTGTGATTAATTGATTTATATATTTGTGTGCTTTCACATTTGGTGCATAAATGTTTACAATTTTAGGTCTTCTTGGTGGATAGACCCCTTAATTATGATTTAATGCCCTTCTGCATCTCTTGTTACAGTCTTTATTTTAAAATCTAGATTGTCTAAGTTTGGCTAATCTGGCTTTCTTTTGTTGACCATTAGCATGATAGATGGTTCTCCATCTCCTTACTTTCAATCTGAAGGTGTCTTGAGGTCTAAAGTGGGTCTCTTGTAAACAGCATATAGATGGATCTTGTTTTCTTATCCATTCTGTTACCCTATGTCTTTTGATTGGAATGTTTAGTCTATTGACATTTAGAGTGAGTACTGAAAAATATGAACTTATTGCCATTATGTTGCTTGAGAGTTGGAGTTCCTGGTCGTGTTCTCTGGTCCTTTCTAATCTTTGTTGTTGCTTTTGATATATATATATATATATATATATACACACACACACACATATAAAATACATATATGCATATATATGTATAATATATATTACATATATACATATATGTACATATATTACATATATTACATATATACATATATATATATACATGTAATTACATATATATACACATATATACATATATATACATATATACATATACATATGTATATATGTGTATATATATATGTAATTACATATATTTTTTTTTCATCTTTTCTCCCTTCAGAGAGTCCCCCTTAAAATTTCTTGCAGGGCTGGTTTAATGTTCACAAACTCGTTTAATTTTTGTTTGTCTGGGAAACTTTTTATCTCTCCTTCTAGTTTGAATGACAGCCTTCCTGGATAAAGAATTCTTGGCTGCGGGGTGCCTGCGTGGCTTAGTCAGATGAGCATTCAACTTCAGCTCAGGTCATGATCTTGCAGTTCGTGGGTTCAAGCCCCACATTGGGTTCTGTGCTGACAGCTCAGAGCCTGCAGCCTGTTTCAGATTCCTTGTCTCCCTCTCTCTCTGCCCCTCCCTCTCTCATGCTCTGTCTCAAAAATAAACCTTAAAAAAAATTAAAAGTAAAAAGAATTCTTGGCTGCATATTTTTCTCATTCAGCACATTGAATATATCATGCCACTCCTTTCTGGCCTGCCAAGTTTCTGTGGATAGGTCTGCTGCAAACCTGATCTGTTCCCTTGTAGGTTAAGGACTTTTTTCCCTTGCTGCTTTCCTGATTCTCTCCTTGCCTGAGTATTTTGTGAAGTTGACTATGATATGCCTTGTTGATGGTAAGTTTTTGTTGAATCTAATGGGACTCCTCTGTGCTTCCCGAATTTTATATCTATGTGTTTCCCCAGGTTAGGAAAGTTTTCTGCTAAGACTTGCTCACATAACCCTTTTACCCCTATTTCTCTCTCTTCCTCTTCTGGAACCCCTATGATTCTGATGTTGTTCCTTTTTAATGAGCCACAGATTTCTCTAATTCTTAAATCATGCTCTTTTGCCTTAATCTCCCTCTTTTTTTCTGCTTCCTTATTCTCCATAAGTTTGTCCTCTATAACGCTGATTCTTGGTTCTGCCTCAACCATCCTTGCCCCTGTGACATCCATTTATGATTGCAGCTCAGTTATAGCATTTTTAATTTCATCCTGACTGGCTTTTACTTTTTTTATCTCTGCTGAAAGGGATTCTAATCTCTTTTCGACTCCAGCTAGTATTCTTATTACCATGATTCTAAATTCTGGTTCAGATATGTTGCTTATATCTGTTGGTTAAGTCCCTGGCTGTCATTTCTTCCTGGTCTTTCTTTTGAGGTGAATTCCTTCATTTCATCATTCCTTCATTCATCATTTTGAAGGGAGAAAATGAATTAATGAGGTAGAAAAAATTAAAATTAAAATATTAAAATTAAAAACATATTAAAATTAAAAAATTAAAAACAACACACACAAAATGGAAGAAATGATGCTAGATCCTAGGTGTGTTTTGGTCTGGGTGTTGAAAGGGGCTTGATAGATTAGAGAAAAAAGGGGAAAGGGAAAAAAAAGGAAATTGTTTGAAAAATTAAAAAAATGAATACACTGAAGTAGACTAAAGAGAAATGATGGAAATAAAATAGAATTTTAAAAAATTTACACAAATGTAAAAAATATACTAGAATAAATTAAGGTAAATATTTTTTTGGAATTTTATTTTATTTTATTATTTTTTTAATGTATGAAGTTTATTGTCAAATTGGTTTCCATACAACACCCAGTGCTCATCCCAAAAGGTGCCCTCCTCAATACCCATCACCCACCCTCTCCTTCCTCCCACCCCCCATCAACCCTCAGTTTGTTCTCAGTTTTTAAGAGTCTCTTATGCTTTGGCTCTCTTCCACTCTAACCTCTTTTTTTTTTTCTTCCCCTCCCCCATGGGTTTCTGTTAAATTTCTCAGGATCCACATAAGAGTGAAACCATATGGTATCTGTCTTTCTCTGTATGGCTTATTTCACTTAGCATAACACTCTCCAGTTCCATCCACGTTGCCACAAAGGGCCATATTTCATTCTTTCTCATTGCCACGTAGTACTCCATTGTGTATATAAACCACAATTTCTTTATCCATTCATCAGTTGATGGACATTTAGGCTCTTTCCATAATTTGGCTATTGTTGAGAGTGCTGCTATAAACATTGGGCTACAAGTGCCCCTATGCATCAGTACTCCTGTAAAGGTAAATATTTTTAATAAAAATTGAAAATAAAAATGAATGTTTTTTGTTTCTATATTCAAGATAAAGAAAAGAAACAAAAAAGCAAAAAAGAAAAAAGAAAGAAAATTGAATAGATGGACCAGCGAACAGACTGAAATACAACTGAAATTACTTCGTTTTCCCTTAGAAGTCAAACTATGAAGCACTTTATAGTCCATATACTAAGAAGGCGGACAGACTCGTGTTCTTGAAGAGCGAGGTTGGCCCAGTTGGGCAGGGCTTAGTGTAATGGCTCTGTTCTCCACTAGATGGCGCTGCTTAGCTTACTTGGGTAGTTTGTTGTGGCGCTTGTAGCTGCGTGTGCGCAGGCGCCCGAAAGGTGAACATGGTGTCACCCAGTTACCCAGCCTCTACTATCAGAGTTCTGTTCGCGATCAGCAACCACACACGCGTCCTTTGTCTTCAGCTTCTGTCTACTCCCGGCTTTTACACAGTCCGTGACCAAGCCCCAGGCAGCACCTCCCTCCTGAGTTTTGTCTCAGATGCGGCTGTTTTTCCCGACCCCTTACTTCTGAGGGACTGTGGCTTTGACTTGTTCTGCCCCTCTGAGGAGGGTCTGACCGAGCACTGGCCAGGTGCCGGATGCACCCAGGAACGTTTGAGGGACCGTGCTGCTGCCGGTGCCCAGAGACTGCGGCCAGTTGCCAGCCTGCCCCAGAAAAAGTTTGCGAGATAGTGTAGCAGCAGCGTTTCGGGGATTATGAAAAATCACAACACACATCTGGCACCAGGCTTCACCCTTAACGACCTTGTTCCAGCACCAGCGAATGTGGTTGTTCTCCCGGGTCCACTGGGGGCTTGCCTTTGGGGGGACTCACACAGCTTCAACAAGGTGTCCTCCCAGCAGTGGAATCACCTCTCCCCGTGTGGCCTGAAGAACTCCGGACTCCATTTTGCTCCTGGGGATTTACCCTTCCCACCAGAGCATCACCAGGTATTGAGCTGCAGAGTTTCAGACTCTGTGCTCTCCTTGTTTATAGTCTTCATGGAATCTAAACCCTCTCCTTTCTCCTTTCTCCCTTTTTGGTTCAGTCCCTGCGGCTATTTTCACTTTTCCACTTTCTCTCCAACTGCTTTTGGGGAGGGGTGATTTTCTTGTATTCTCCCCCTGCCCCCCCAGGCTCCGTACTCTCTCCGCCTGCCAAAGTGGTTCCCTACCCTCCGCGGCTTCTAGCTCCCCAAATTAACCTCTCCGCACTGTGTACCTGCTGAATTCTGTGGTTCAGGTTGTGCAGATTGTTGTGTTAATCCTCAGATCAGTTTTCTAGGTGTGTAGGATGGTTTAGTGTTGGTCTGGCTATATTTCATGGACGGGAGACACACAAAAACTTTCCATGCTGTTCTGCCATCTTGGCTCCTCCCTTTGCCTCATATAATTTTCAGTGAAGCACATAGCTCCAATAAATGCTGAAAAGCACTTAACGACGCACTAGGGAAAAATCATTAGTGAGTCGATGAATTGTTAAAAAGTTGATGGGAGAGAAGTTTACTGATTTTTATGTGTGCATGTATACAAAGCCACAGTTGCTAATTCCAAAAAGACTCACTGTAAAGTTTGAGAAGATTGTTGAACAACTCTGTCCTCTCCAGTGTGTGGAGGGGGACATGCGCAGGAGGAGGAGTCACTTTTGTGAAGTCAGACAGGATGAGATTGGAGTCCTAGCTCTTTTGCTCTTGGCTGGGGGAGTATGAGAAGTCGGTGCTCCATAACTCTGTTTCTTTATCTGTGAGCCTATGGATGGTAACTGGTGTGTAGGGGTATCTCATTGTGGTTTTCATATGTTTTTCCTAATTACTCACGATGCTGAATTTTTTTCATGTGTTTCTTCCCCATACCCTATATCTTCTTTGATTAAGTGTCTGTTCAAATTTTTGTCCATTTTTTTAAAAAGCGATTTTTTTATTATTGGTTTTGTGAATTCTTTATTGTAGGTACAAGTTCTTATCAGATATATTATTTGCCAATATTTTCTTACAATTAGCAGCTTATATTTTCATGTTCTTAACATCAACATTTAAAGAGTAGACATTTTTTATTTTGATGAACTTCAATTTGCCAACTTGTTCTTTTATGGCTTGTACAACTTCTTGCTCAGTCGTTTTTGTTTCTGTATGTAGTATGGACCAATATGATATTTTGTGAAATGTACAGATGTCCCAGGTCCCTAGGGACTATATTATGACGTAGGGTAGGAGAGTTTAATTTATCAAAACCACAAATGTTCACGTAATCCATTCCAGATTCACATAAAATGCTTTTAATCCCCTTTTTGATAGGAATATAATAGTTCTGTCAGACCGGTGGCCACATGGTGTGTTCCTGAGATAATGTTAATTTGCTCTAGTAAAGATATTACATTTAGCACAACAGCTGCAATTGGGTGACTGTAAGAAGGTTCAGGAGAATCTGAGGTTTCAAGGTTTTTAAGTTCATAATATTGCAGGATCCCACTTCTTCCCTACAGGGTCCTGACATTGGGGTAGGAGCCTCCTGAGTTTAAAATTCAACCTCTTCCCAGGCTCTGCTACTCTTATGATTATACTTTGGGTTGATTATCGACTTGTTCTGTTTTCCTACTCTAAGTATTGAAAGTATTGACTCTCTTTGTATACCCCAAGGTCACTTGTTTTCATCCTTTGTAGTTAGTTGGTGATTAATCTCTCTTAGTCTTTTATTGTCTTTCTCCAAATCATTAATTGTCTCCAGAAAAAGCCATTTAATTCTCTAGTTATCATATTATGTTTTACCCTGCCCTCCCGAAATGCCTGGCACACAGAACCCATCAGTGCACTCTTGGTATCCTATTCCCATTCACCACCAGTGTAAGTGTTAACAAATGACCTATTACTGCTTAATAGGTGTTATCAGTGTTCACTTCGCACCAGTGGTAGGACGCTTGCTGGACATTGGGCAATGGGTGACTGAGCCCTACAATCCAATTTTAGAGTCCATTTCATTGAACCACTCCTTGCATCAGCTATTTTAAATAGAGTGTCTGGAGTGTGTGCATGTAGGGCTTTGAGAAGTGTTCTTAAAGATACCCCTGGAAGACTGAAGGAAGGAAGTTTGGGCAGAGGAAGAAATTTAACTGTAATAGAGCAAGAACAAAGGTCCAGCCAAGCCCATGGGGGAGCTTCAACCCTTAGGTCAGGTATTTATTAATTTATTTCAAATAATAATAAAACCATTATATATTAAAATAATAATGTATTATCATGGAAAGTAACTATATTTTGAAGACAAAAGATTTAGTGAGCAAAGTGGCATTTTATATATTTGTGTAAATGTCTTTAATTTCCGGTTCAACAGAGAGGCTAGATTCAATCTATTGCCATGTGACATATCATGTAAACTTCAGGAAATTTCCCCTGTAAACTCATGAAAGAATGGAGTGAAAAAGCCAAATAAGATACCAGTGTTCTTATAAAAATTGTTTTGGGTTTCAGAGACAGGGGCCCGGTGACATGCTTTGAGGACTACTGCATTGTATATCATGCTCTGAAAATAAATGCAGCTGATATTCCTTAAAAGCATTCCACCATTAGTCTATCTCATTTGATCCTTACAGTTAGTTGGGTTAATGGACTTATGGAGCTCATTAGGGATGTTTCCAAATATTCCGATTCTCTTCTCCATCTAGTTGCTTTCTGAGAAAGCTTAGAGGACAGCATGCAATTGCCTACATTCCGTTTTTCCTGCCTTGAGTCTCTGAGTATTGACAATGAGCAGCATCCACATGCTAATGCACACATTAAATCACTGAGATTGTGTGGACGTTTGCTATGATAGAATAATGCATCCAATACTAATGAATTCATTCCCTCTCCCCACTTCTCTATATGTGTCTATCATTTTGTTTCTTCCTGCTCTCCAGCCCCAAAAGTATGCTTAAACATTATTCCCAAGTTTTAGATCTGGGCCCAGTAGTACTTGAACTTAAACCAAATATGGCTGTGAATATAATATTGTGAACTGTAACTTGTGCAGTACTTAGTGAAGTAATGCTTCATATCCAATTAAACCTTTCATTTCTTGGAGAGTTTCAGGAGGTTGAGAAGCAATGATTGTCAGAAAAGGAATTGTGCATTCTATGTACATATATGTAATACCATCTAATACCTTCACAATCTAACCTCAGTTCTAATGTTAGACTTTGAGTAACTGTCCAGAGAGAACATTTGTGCAATATGCTAATGGATGAATAGTTTGTGTCATATATTTTAAATAGGCATATTTTATGTGTGATTGTGTTACGATAAATGAAGAGGTGCTGGGTTTTCTGCACTTTAAGACCAAAAAAATTCAGAAGAAGACAACCTTATAAAAATTTTAAGATAAATTTAAAAATCTTTTAAAGATATAGAATTAGAAATCAATGGTTGTAGGTGGCAATTCTGCTGCTATTGCCTCTGTGTGAAAGCTTACAAATACATAAAGAACCTAGTTGTGAACAAATCAGGTCTACTTTGTGACTGTGTGTGAGAGACAGAGAGGGAAAGATAAATGCAACAATGTAACCTTTTTAATATACTTATAGCCATGTTTCCAAAGAAGAATACAGTAGGAACCAGGTACCTGCATCCTGATGTTATGTTCTCGAATATATAGGCTGGTCTTAATAGAAGATTGTGAAATTAATTTAGTCAGCATTAGCCCGTGAATGACCTTGAGTCTATATAAAATAAAGCATAGTGTTAATTGAGCAGTTGAAGAGCCAATAATAGTGCTGTATTTGGAGTAAGATATTTTTATGGTTCAGTTTCTAAACTTTCACATGAAGGGTAGGTGAATAATTCTTACTTCAAGAGTCCAAGAGGACCACCTGGAGAACTTGGTATATATTCCCCGAAGTGAGAGGGACTAGTATCTGACACCTCCTGGGAAAGTGAAAGTCTAGAGCCAGTGGTTAACAAGCCACCCTGACATAGGGAAGTAAAGATGGCTGTTTGTGAATGGCTTCACTTTTAGAGTAAAATGCAGTGCCTGGTTGCATTCATATACAATATGAGCATGATGTGTTCCCAGAAAAGGCAGCTCCACCAGGCCACGTTACATGGAATTCTGCCCAAGAGGACAGTAGAAGGGACAGGTGAGTTCACCAGAGAGGAACTTCAGAAACCAGATAGTACAGAAAGAAATCACAAGGGATCAGAAGAGGCATGGTTTTCTTCAAAGAACTGTTAAATAGGAATAGGAGAAAAGCCCACCAGAGAGACATCCCCTTCTCCCCCAGTGCTGGAGACAAGGAGTGGGATCTCCACACCCAGAACAAACTACTGGAGGAGCCAATATTGCCATTCTTGATGGAGGAAAAGATTGAATGAGAAAGGAGAGGGCTCAGAGCACCCAATCCACCCACAGGTATATGAGACTAAAATGGACTGCCATAGGGCACAGAAGTACCAAATTGGAGGAAAGTCTGCAGGTCTGACACTACATTGGACTGAATATTCTTTAATATATCCAAAAGAGGAGACAATTTATTTACTTCTCAAAAATGATGTATGACTGGGATTTCATCCAGGGACAGAGAAAAATGAATGCAGAGAGAGGGTTTGTAAGGGCAAGTGGTAAGGAGAAAAATGATATGGTTGTTCCTACCCAAACAGGCAGGTTAAATAAAGTCATATGTCTTAATATCCTGATAGAAATGCTTCATTTTGAAAGCAATAAAATTATTAGTTTCATTCCAGGCTAGGAGTGAACATAGGCAATTTTTGTTTATTTTCTTCTCTAACTTTTAACCAGATGATTGACAAAAGTTTCAGACCTCCTTTTATGGAATATCTAGCAGAAAATTTTTATCCTTTTTAATCATTTTAAGTGTACTTTGAATTCATTAACTTATAAGTCCATAAATAGCTAGCTTTAAAATATTTTAAATCAATAGTAATTTGTGCTAAAACATGTTTTACAGGCATTTTTTAAAGATACATTCAAAGTTTAAAATTTTCAGTTTTGGCCTAGTTTACCTTATGTAAAGAAATTTCACATCCAACTTTTCTATTTTCCACTCTAGGATAGTGGATTTTTATGCTACTACCCTATGTTATATATTTTGAGACTTTTATCACACGGGTTCCTTTTTTTTGATATCCTATAATTGGTATTACTCAGCTAGTAGGAGTAAGGGAGAGAAATCTAATAGAAAGAGATTTCAATGAATGGAAATCAGTCCTTAATATAAAGAAGCTTTATCTTTTTCTACATCATTTGATGCAGCATTCTAAAATTCAGGCAATAATCCAGAATAAAGGCAATTCATAACCTATACATAGACCTAGGGAACATTTTCTCCTCTCCAAACACTGTTCTTAAAAAAAATGCTATTTCTACATTCTGTCTCATTTAGGTTCTCTGTGGATTTTTGAATTAGCAGGGGGAATTAGTAAGGATACAATAGAAGTCATACTGTTTTTTACCTTCATTGGCACTAATAAATCTTGGTGTGTGCAAATGAGCTTAAAAATCTCTATGCAATTAGCTTTCCATTTTACCTTGAATTTTTTAGTGCAGATTGTTAGCTAATCAAGCTGGGAAATTGAAATAGAGTATACACAAAATTGTTTATGAGTAATATTATAAACAAGCCGGCTAGATAGCACTGTACCTATTTAACTGCTATAATAAAATAAGGAGTGATATCAGCATTGCATCCATTTAGGTGTAATTGTACAAATTGCTAACTAATCAGATGAGAAACACAATACTTGAAAGACCAATGTTCTTTCTATATGCTATTATCTTTGTGTATTTAGCTATATGTGTAAAGGATTTTAAGTCTTCAACACAAAGAATATGTGAATACAGATGTGCTTTTAAAACCATTTTGATGTATGAAAGTGAATATGCATTGTTGTTTTTTTAATAATAAGCTTTGGACACTTCTTTAAAAAAGCAAACTTGGGCAAATGCATAATAGTCACCGAAAAAACAAAACTCTGTTTATCAAGCCAGATGCAGTTATTAGCTTAAAGGATTTTGATGCTCTATACAGTGGGGCCTCAGCTAGAATTGCACAGTCTGGCAGAAAGACATGTGAATTTTTAAAGAAGGTTGAACGTTTATGAGCATATGAAGAAGTAACATATTTTTACCTTTCTGTAAGTTTTATCTCAGGTTGAACCCTCATGAGGGTTCAACAATGCATAATCTGTCTTGTCAATGAAAATTTCTATTACAAGAAAGCTTTAAGACATGGAATAAAAAACACAAATTAGGATTGTGTGCCCTTAGAATAATTTGGATTTATTGTTGTCTACCCTTTTTTATTACTGAGGTGTAATTGATATACAGTATCTTATTAGTTTCAGGTGTACAACATATTGATTCAATGTTTGTATACATTTATACATTGCCAGATGATCTTCACAATAAGTCTGGTTACCATCTGTCACCATATAAAATTAATACAATATTAACTATATTCTCTGTGCTGTAAATTATGTCCTCATGGACTTTTCCCCTATAGAAACCACCAGTCTCTATGATTATGGGTTTGCTTTTGTTTTTGTTTGTTTCATTTTTCAATTCTACATATAAATGAAATCATGCAGGATTTGTCTTACTCTGACTTATTTCACTTAGCATAATATTCTCAGTCCATCTATATTATCACAAATGGCAGGATTTTCTCTTTTTAATCGCTGATTAGTATTTCAGTGTGTGTGTGTGTGTGTGTGTGTGTGTGTACATTTTCTTTATCTTTACCTATTTATCCACTGATGGACACATGGGTTGTTTCCATATCTTGGCTATTGTAAATTATGCTGAAATGAACATAAGGATGCATATATTTTTTTCCAAATTAGTCTTTTCATTTTCTTTGGAAAGATACCTACTAGTGGAATTGCTGGATTATACAATGATTCTTTTTTAAATATGTTGAGGAAACTATTCTGTTTCCCATAGTAGTTGCATTAACTTACATTCTCACCAACAGTGCATGAGGGTTTCGTTTTCTCTATATCCTCACCAACGCTTGTTATTTCTTGTCTTTTTGATGCTAGCCATCCTGACTGATGTGAAGTGACATCTCACTGTTTTTTGATTTACATTTCCCTGATAATGAGTGATATTGAGCATGTTTTTATGTGTCTGTTGGCCATCTGTGTTTCTTCTTTGAAAAAAAAACTTTTATTCAGATCCTCTGCTCATTTTTATCTGATTGTTTTTGTTATTGTTGTTGTCGTCACTGAGTTGTGTAAGTTCTTTATATATTTTGGACATTAACCCTTTACCCAATATATGTTTTGCACATGTTATCTCTGATTCAGTTGATTGCCTTTTCATTTTGCTGATGGTTTCCTTCCCTGTGCACAGGCTTTTTAGTTTGATATAGTCTTACCTTTGTATAGCTTTTGTTTTCCTTATCTTTAGAGTTATCTCCAAAACACATTTCTCATGCTAATGTCAAGTTGCTTGCCACCTGTTCTTTTCCAGGAGTTTTATAGTTTCAGGCCTTACATTCAAGTTTTCACTCCTTTTATTTTATTTTTGTGTATAATATAAAATAGTGATCCAGTTTTTTTAATGTGAAATTTATTGTCAAATTGGTTTCCATACAACACCCAGTGCTCATCCCAACAGGTGCACTATTCAATGCCCATCACCCACTTTCCCCTCTCTCCCACCCCCCATCAACCCTCAGTTTATTTTCGGTTTTTAAGAGTCTCTTATGGTTTGCCTCCCTCCCTCTCTAACTTTTTTTTTCCCTTCCCCTTTCCCATGGTCTTCTGTTAAGTTTCTCAGGATCCACATAAGAGTGAAAACATATGGTATCTTTCTCTGTGTGACCATTTCACTTAGCATAACTCTCTCTAGTTCCATCCATGTTGCTACAAAAGGCCATACTTCATTCTTTCTCATTGCCAAGTAGTATTCCATTGTGTATATAAACCACAATTTCTTTATCCATTCATCAGTTGATGGACATTTAGGCTCTTTCCATAATTTGGCTATTGTTGAAAGTGCTGCTATAAACATTGGGGTACAAGTGCCCCTATGCATCACCACTCCTGTATCCCTTGGGTAAATTCCTAGCAATGCTATTTCTGGGTCAAAGGGTAGATCTATTTTTAATTTTTTGAGGAATCTCCACACTGTTTTCCAGAGCGGCTGCGCCAGTTTTCATTCCCACCAACAGTGCAAGAGGGTTCCCGTTTCTCCACATCCTCTCCAGCATCTATAGTCTCCTGATTTGTTCATTTTAGCCACTCTGACTGGCATGAGGTGGGATCTGAGTGTGGTTTTGATTTGTATTTCCTGATGAGGAGTGACGTTGAGCATCTTTTCATGTGCCTGTTGGTCATCTGGATGTCTTCTTTAGAGAAGTGTCTATTCATGTTTTCTGCCCATTTCTTCACTGCATTATTTGTTTTGTGGGTGTGGAGTTTGGTGAGCTCTTTATAGATTTTGGGTACTAGCCCTTTGTCCAATATGTCATTTGCAAATATCTTTTCCCATTCTGTCAGTTGCCTTTTAGTTTTGTTGATTGTTTCCTTTGAAGTGCAGAAGCTTTTTATCTTCATGAGGTCCCAATAGTTCATTTTTGCTTTTTAATTCCCTTGCCTTTGGAGATGTGTCAAGTAAGAAATTGCTGTGGCTGAGGTCAGAGAGATTTTTTCCTACTTTCTCCTCTAGGGTTTTGATGGTTTCCTATCTCATATTCAGGTCCTTCATCCATTTTGAGTTTATTTTTGTGAATGGTGTAAGAGAGTGGTCTAGTTTCATCCTTCTGCATGTTGCTGTTCAGTTCTCCCAGCACCATTTGTTAAAGAGACTGTCTTTTTTCCATTGGATATTCTTTCCTGCTTTGTCAAAGATTAGTTGGCCATACTTTTGTGGGTCCAATTCTGGAGTCTCTATTCAATTCCATTGGTCTATGTGTCTGTTTTTGTGTCAATGCCATGGTGTCTTGATGATTACAGCTTAGTAGTAGAGGCTAAAGTCTGGGATTGTGATGCCTCCTGCTTTGGTCTTCTTCTTCAATATTACTTTCGCTATTCGTGGTCTTTTTTGGTTCCCTACAAATTTTAGGATTCCTTGCTAGCTTCGAGAAGAATGCTGGTGCAATTTTGATTGGGATTGCATTGAATGTGTAGACTGTTTTGGGTAGTATTGACATTTTAACAGTATTTATCCTTCCAATCCATGAGCACGGAATGTTTTTCCATTTCTTTGTATCTTCTTCAATTTCCTTCATAAGCTTTCTATAGCTCTCAGCATAGAGATCTTTCATATCTTTGGTTGAGTTTATTCTTAGGTATTTTATGCTTCTTGGTGCAATTGTGAATGGGATCAGTTTCTTTATTTGTCTTTCTGTTGCTTCATTATTAGTGTACAAGAATGCAACTGATTTCTGTACATTAATTTTGTATCTAGGTCCAGTTTTATCAACACCATTTATTGAGAAACTGTTCTTTCCTCAATGTATACTCTCCAAATTGACCATGGTCTCCAAATTGACCATGAATGTGAGAGTATACTTCTGAGTTCTCTATTCTGGTCCATTGACCAATGTGTCTGTTTTTATGACAATTCTATACTGTTTTGATTGCCATAGATCTGGTTATCAAATGTGTTGTCCAATAGGTTGTCCAATTTGCCCTCCATGTCTTTAATGGCTTGACACCTCATTTCTTTTCAGTGCTGAATATTATTCTACTGTCTAGATGTACCACAGTTTATTTATCCATTCATTCACCTACTTAAGGACAATTTGGTTGCTTCCACGTTGACAATTATGAAAAATGCTACTATAAACGGAAGTATCCAAGTCATGGTGTGGGCATGAGTTTTCAACTTCTTTGGGAAGGTACAAAAGTGTAATTATTGCATTGGATAGTAAGAGTAGGCTTAATTTTGTGAGAAACTACCAGGTTGTCTTCCAAAGCCATTGTACCATTTTTCATTACCAACAACAGTGAATATGAGTCCCTGTTGTTCCATATGCTCACCAGCATTTGGTGTTATCATGGCGATGGGGTTTGGCCTAATAAGTGTGTTGCGGTATCACATTGTTTTAATTTGGTTTGCTTTTGACTTGGTGATAGACATACTTTTGCCTTTGTTAGATACATGTATGGGCTAAAATATGTTAATTAATAAAGTAATTTAGGGATGCATGTATAGTTTTTAATGTGGCTTTCCTAACATTTTAAATTTCAGGGTGATTCCAACTGGCATACACTAATACCCAAAAACTGTGCATTAGGTTAGATTAACAGCTTATTAAATTGGAAGAGTTCCCCATAGAGCCAGAGACTCATGTAGAAGTGAGTTATGCTTTGGTTCTTAAGTTCTTTAGCATAGCTTCAGTGAAGGAAAATATTAAATAAACCTGCAACATTTAAGCAGTCCACTTCACTTGATGCAACTATGTAGATCAAACAAGAATGTCTCCAATAGTAGCAATATCAGTTATATATCAAATGATGGCCTTCATGTTTTAAAAATATCTTGGATAATTGGGGCACCTGGGTAGCTCAGTTGGTTGAGTGTCTGACTCCCAATTTTGGCTCAGGTCATGATCTTATGGTATGTGAGATTGAGTCCTGCTGTCAGTGCAGAGCCTACTTAGAGTTCTCTCTCTCCTTCTCTCCCTGCCCCACCCCTACATGCTCTCTTCCTCTTTCTCTTCCTTAAAATAAATAAACATTAAAAAACCCTTTAAATATCTTGAATAATTATTATCAACTTTAATGCCTATGACCTTTTTGGTGAAATAATTGGCAAAGTGATGAAAAAGTGTTGGAGAGATATCTCAGTTAAGATATGAGTCAATATTGTATAGTTTGGTCAGGTCAATCAACTTTAAGAAATTAAATTTCAAAATATAGTTTTGATTGGAGTCAGTATTTGATGCCAAGGGTACTTTTTAATCATTAGTGACTTTTATTTTGTATTCGTAGACACCCTATTGCTTACAGACAGTTGTCAAATATGAAATATGGATTTTTAAATTTCAAAAACTTTTAAGACATTTCTCTATCATGAAAAAAATAAGTATTTTTTAATTGACATGCACATTAAAGAACGTCATTTTTTAAATTTCCATAATACTATTGCAGTGTCTACTAAGCACTTTAAAAGAGATAAATTAATATTCTTATATTTTTAGTTAAGTTATTATGCCATTAACAAGGAAACTGAGATGTGGAGAGTAGAGTAAAATCCTCAGATAAAATCATATTAAGTTTGGAATTTCCCACACGAAAGCTTAATCTACTCGTATAAATTTTCTTTTCTTTTCTTATCCATTATGCAACTAGAGGATAATACAGACTTCTCTTTTATGTTTTTTTTTTCTCACCTGTTGGTTGTTTCCCCCCACCCCCATCAGTGTTAATGATAGGAAAAAAAGAGAGACTTTGCAGGCAAAATTTTTTTTCTACTGTAAATTTGCAAACCCTTGTTTTTTTTAATAGGAGCCTCGGTGTTGCTTTTCAAAATTCACCTGTGTTGTAATTTCTAACTTATATTTTATTATTAAAATTCTTTTTGTTATCTCACTTTTCCTGGGTGCCTTAGGAACAGGGTGTGACCTGTTATACCAATTATTATGCATTCCAAGTATTTCTTCAAAATCTTAAATGGGCTGTAAGATACATCAGTTTGAAACTCAGAGGTTGTCTCATCTTCCACTTATACCATACTCGTGGAGGAATGACCACTTGCAATATGGTTTATCAACTTTGATTAAGGACAATTTTCTTAGGATTTTTCTCCTGGCTAAGAAATGTGTACTTTCACTTATCCTAGACAAGTTAACACCTGAATATCTGAAAGATCTCAACTATCTCCCAGGTGAACATGACTTATAAATAATATGAGGGCCTCTATGTTGGAAAATACATTGAATTATATCTTCATTGATCAGTGTATAAGCAAAAAAAATAATAATAATTATCTTGGTATCCACACACTTACTGTGAAACAAGAGGATAAGAATAATACCTATGTGTTTCTGAAAAAGATTATACTTCTAAAAACAGTCTACTCAAGCCTAAGAAGATAATGACAGAGTTGTGTAGCATCCTCAAGTAAATTGAAAAATAATAACTGTAATCACAAGAATAAAAAGGACTGAGATTAAAAGAGAGGTATATAACATAAGAAATGATTTAATAAGACTACAGAGATAATATTTGAGCCTATATTGGAGGTAGAAAGAGAGACTTGATTCTAAAAACTCAAATGAATAATTAAGGCCATCTCCAAAAATGTAAATGAGAATAATGCAATGAGAGCATTGTGAGACATGATTAAGTATGTATGGTATAATATGAAAAAATATTTTTAAAGAGGTTTCATATACCTAAGGGAGAAACAAAGTGATATGGCAGAAACAATAATAAACAATATAATTGAAGTGCAAAAGAAGACAAGACTAAGGAATATATTGGTAAACTAAGTGGCACAAGAATGTTTAAATGTGTGAATGTCAAAAAATATTATAAGCAAAACTACAAGTCTCTTATATGTATGACACATGTAAGTATGAGAGAGGAAATATTTTGAATATGTAATGAACTCTTGATGCTTAATGGGCTGAAATTTGAAAACACTAAAATAGAGACCATATAATTTTACACACACATCACAGCATAGTCATTCTGTATTTGTATATACTGTATATACATATAAAAGAAATATAACAATCTTACAAATTAGTTATTGAAGAATGATGGAATTATTGACATTTCAGTTATATTTTTCTAAGTTTTCTACAAAAAATTGAATAATTTTATCATTTAAAGAGATACCCAAACAGATGTTTTCATTTTTATGATGAGCCGTTAACTGACTTACAGTTAATCATGAAGAATTTACATTAGCAAAGTTACAATGAATGTAAAGCAATTTCCTTTAAAGCTTAATCTACTTATTCTATTCTCATTCACTTAGATTTTATTGGTATTTAGGTTTGCTTGCCTGTGTAAAGGTTTTTTTTTTTTTTTTTTTTTTGTGGAATATGCATTCTTCACAACTGTTTTAGCAAAAAGGTTACTCACTCACAATACCAGCAGAGACTGGAACATCCTCTAATTTACATAAACATGGCATTTCCTGAGTTTTTTTTTCTCCTTCTTCACTTTTACAATTCTTTTTGTCATTTTACATTCTTACTCCCAACTATTTTTTTCAATCACCAAATTTGGAGGAAAAATAAATAAAATAAATGCTCAGAAAATTTTCACCCAAAGTACACATTTTCATGTGGTCCAGGCATTTGAACACTGAAGTTATCCATTAAGTTAAGCTCCAGGCAGGTGCCAGTCAAGATATTTTCATGCTTGATCGTTATGAGTAGCTCACAGGGCAATAGAGACTCCACTGAAATGTACCTGTAACCTTGAAATCCTGGGGGCAGACTGTGAATACAATCTCCACATTTTTTCTGTCTCTATTTCAAAAATACCACAACCACATCATTACCCTTGGGAGAAAAAGACCAAAGGCATTGTACAGAATTACTGATTAACAGACAGCCCAAGGAGACCCTGGGTAGGTGCTAGAGACACCACAGGCAGCTATATAAAAAGCAGTTGCACTAGTAGCATTTCTGCAGGACGATTTCCAGGCTTGAAATACTCTTGAACTTGATTATCAAAGTCACTCTCCCTCAGAAATCTTGTCAAGGCACCTTAGCTACACCTGGATTGCCTGTGAATTTTGATGGACACCAAAGAAAAATGAAACAAGTGACACAAGAAGAAAGCTATTGAATTCTGCCCACTTCATACTCTCAACATTTTTTGCTACCAGTGTTTCCTCAAAACTACCTACAAACATTGTAAGAAACATTTGTCTTGAGTTTCTGGTTTGTTTCCTTCTGCTTCCAATCTTCCTGAGCATTTATTTAAATGATAAAGCCTCTGTTCTTTATTTATCTCATTTCTATTATGTGACACCTGGTAATGATACTACTTTTTCCAGCTTAAACAGCTAAATCTCCTTAGCTCAGAAAGTAGACACTGGGTGTCTTACACACGGAGGAGAAACAGCTACCACTTGATTAACTGATTGATGAAGAGGATGAGAAATATTGATATGTAACACAAGAGTTTATCATCGGTACATACTAATACAAGGGGAACATCACTTAGATTATTCAAGATGAATACACATCCTTTCCTTTGTGGATGGGCCATCTAGTCTGTAATTTCATCTGCTTTTTTTAGCTTTTCTATGACAAGAATAGCAATGACGCATCACCACAAGAATAGAGGCTCATCGATTTTAATGAACTAATGTGCACAAGTAGGGAAATCCAAATACTGCTTTTATAGGAGTGAGTGTCTTTATGTAAGTTTTGTCTAAAGTCGGTTTGTCACAATGTAGTGTATGCTTTCGTCATAAAGAGTATCCACTTATTTCACATTCATATTCAAATATTGTCAGCAAGAATTAAGCCAGAAAAAGGTACAAAGACTAGAGGTGATATCTTGACAATAAAAGTATAATGTTTAAATGCCAGTATTCTGTCATATCCAAAAGGAAGTTTGAAGCAGGACTATGAAAATTTACTAACATACCGTAAAAGGAGATTGATGACCCAGTAACGTGATAGCATGGCTACACACAGCATTCTTGCTCACTTCCTCTTCTTTGGATAGCTGAACTGCCTTATTCATTGTTACCAATAAATATTTATTGGACATCCCCAAGGTACCCAGTATGTAGATGTGGATTCATACACCAGGAATGTGCTTATCGTCTCCCTAATATATTTTGGAAAAGCCTAGCTTGTGTGAAATTTAGCATTACTGCTTGTGAGACAATTTGTGCATTTTTAATTACCTGGTTTATTCGGTCTACCATAGTGAGGTTTAGATTAAATGGAAAGGAAAAGAGAAAAGTAGTCAGGAAAATATGTATCCATCTCCTTTAGGTGGACAGATAACATATAAAAAGAGCCCCTCCTGTATTGGCACTTCTTTATAAACCAACTAAGATCAGAGGGATTTGTTGTTTAAAATAGATCGGATACAAAGGGCATAATGCTGTCCTCCCAGAGAGTGGGAAAACACAAGGGTATCCACGTATAATGAGAGATTCATGACAAAGCACCTTCTTGTTTAGATCACATTAGCATTTGGTCTTGCCCTAGCCATTGTACAAGATAATTGAATTATTTAATTTGCAGCTGGATTGTTTTAGTTGTTCCTTCCATAGCTCATTATTGAATGGTACTTAACTCCCATAAGAATAATTTACACAAAAATTCTATCTTTGCTCTACATTGAGCTGAAACTGGCTGCTTTCTAATGAGTAAATAAACAATCTAGCACCTTAATCACTGTTGTTATCCATGTGAAAACTGCTATGTGAACACCTCTGTGTTCTGTTACATATGTCACTTTCATTTTCTACAGTAATTTTAATTAGATTAGCATGTGAGAAAAAAGCTATAGACTGTTTTCTTTGAGATGGCAGGAACTAGATATTAGTATTAGTTCTCCCTGAGTGCTGAAGGGCCGATATGATGAGGATGAATGTAATACACGCTGGAGAGAGCAGAATCAAGAGATTCACAGGACTCTGATATAGCTCTGATCATAACAGAAAGCGGTTTCAGTGATTGTGCCAAAGTAAAATATGAGAAGCAGCTTTTCATTTGCAGACTATTCATTAGGTGGGAGAGACTTTTACCTCCCTTTAGGAAATTATATTACTAGGATAGTGCATCATAACTGAGCCTAATAGAGGCATCATTACTTTCAGTATTTTATAGCAAACCAGAATTATGACATCTACATTTTTATTATTAATTCAGGCAATATTAGCGACTGATAAAATTGTGAGTAAAAACCTAAATTAGTATTCATTAGGAATGAAGAATGACAGATTGATAATGTAAGGATAAAACAATTACTATGTTTCAACTTAGCAAGTAGTAACATTGTCAAAGGTTAAGTTTTGTTATGTTTACAATTTCTCTTTTTACCATGATCATATATACTTTAAGAACTAGTACCTTGAAAATTAAGTTTTAATACTATTTTCTTTTCCTTGATATAAAATTTTTTTCACTGAGTTTTAAGTAGGCAAAGATAGCAATATCCCCAGAAGTTTCCAAGGACAGATGAAATGAAAATAACAGGTCTGTTATCCAATTAAATACAACATAAAACTTATAAAATTAATAGATCATTCAACTTTCTCATTTGAAAAGTGCATTGGAATCTCATTCATTAAATTTTGACTGTAAGAATTTATTCAAAGAGTACCTTTCTGAAAAATTATATGGCTGTTGGTTGCATATCCACTTCTCTTCTACCAGTGTAATTTACATTGATTAAAATTGGGTATATTTTATGCTTTATGCTGCTGAATTTTTATGGTTTTGGAGCCAAAGTCCAATTTCCTTGGAAATAGAATTTTAGGTCAAATGTAGGTTAAACACGGGCTCTAAATACCACTGCCTCTTTCCTTTCCTCCTTTCCTCTGGGGGGAAAAAAATCATGAATTTCATTCGGTAAACCAAGTCACATAAACAACTGATTTGAGTGAGTCAGAAAAAATTCTTCTCAGGGTGCCTGGGTGGCTCAGTTGATTGTGTCTGACTTTACCTCAGGTCTTGATCTCATGGTTTCTGAGTTCAAGACCCCCATTGAGCTCTATGCCATTAGGGTATAGCCCACTTCCTTTGGATCCTCTGTTCCCCTTTCTCTCTGCCCAGCTCCCCACTCACACTTGTTCTCTCTCTCTCAAATTAAATAAACATTAAAAAAAAGAAAAATTTCTTCCCCAAGGGGTATTAACTATTCTGAAGTGGCAGCTACCACCCCATAGGGAAGTAAGGAAGGGTGAAATGCATATGCAAACTAGCCTTCATGCCTTTAAGGTTTTATGTTTGATTCATGGATGATCCTTTTATCTAAAATCACAAAACAATCATCCCTTAAGGAGGAAATATTAAATGTCTTTCAGTTAGTTCAATTTCTTAAACACAGATATCCTTAAAATGTGTAAAAAGCTTAGCTTCACTTTCTCATTTCCTATATTCTCTAATTTTTTCATGTATTAATATAGAATTATAGGTTGTGAATTCTGACAATGTAGACAAAAATCCCTAAATTCGATTTTGTCTTGTTTCATATTGTTTTCTTTTAGAGGTATGAAGAATAATTTCAGACTTTAGATTGAAGAGATTTTGAAGAGATTTGGGTATGAATCCTACCTTTTTTTCTTTTTTCTTTTTTTTTAGAGACAGCTAGAGAGCAAGCGGGGGGGGGGGGGGCAGAGGGAGAGAGAGAGAATCTTAAGCAGATTCCATGTTCAGTGCAGAGCCTGACTCAGAGCTTAATCTCACGACCCTGGGATCATGACCCAAGCCAAAATCAAGAGTCAGATGCTCAAATGATTGAGCTACCCAGGTTCTCCTAACTACTTTAAATGCTTTTGTAATTTCAGTTAATAACCTTAATGAACCTTGGTTTTTTCAAACTTTATAAATGCAATAACAGTATCAGTGTTAGTTTCAGAGAGGAAAACACTATTAAGCTTCTGATACCAAACCTATCAGTAAACAGTAGCTATTAAAAAGAGAACTCTGCATAGTAAATTCAATAGTTAAGATTTAAGAATAATAATAATGTAAGTTCTCAAAACGTGTTCTAAAGCAGGACACTTCAAACTACCTGTAAAATTTTATAATGCACAGACATCACTTAAGTGGCATCCATGAACCCTAAAATGTATATAATTTAACTATAAATTATTTCAGGTTACATATATTCTAAATATAAATATATTTGCAGAGTTTTAGCACCAGGATGGGTAAGAGGACAGAGATATGAGGCTGAGCCAACAACATAAGTAACCTATTTCCTTGAGGCCTGGAAAGGCCCATACCTTCCACCATGTGGGTGAGAACAAGAAGAAAGAGGAGGAGCTCTCCCACACTTGCTCCTCACCTCTGTACATTCACACATGACACTGGAGAGGTCAGAGGGAGAGCAGGGCAGAGGCTGGGAAGCGCACATTATTCATCCCCATGTACAATGTACTTGCTACCCAAAGAGCTCAAGGTAGAAACAGACTTAATGTGGCAAACATGAGCCTAGACCATTCAAGCTCCTTGCCCTTGGCAAATGGACACGGACCAAAGAGCAGATACCCTGGTTGACCATAGCCCACAGACAAATGAAATATTTTATAATAAAGGAAGTAGTGAAAACATTAAAAGAGTACTTTAAGTATATTTGAAACACAATTTCTAAAAAAAGTAGCAATGCCTTGGGGGACTGAAGCTACCTGTGATGTTAATTCTTCTTATTGTCGTTCTTGTTTCTGGATGTTAATTTATTATTGCAATTTTGTCTTATAATTGCTTTTATAATCACAAATTTTCAGTTTTCACTAAGCAGGTTAGAGAATCACACCTTTGTTTCCCAACTTGTCCCTCCTAATACTTCCTACAAAGTTTTAAATTTAGTAGACCACCACTGCTTGAAAATTTACTTCGTTTTAATAAAGTCTTCATTACCGGGCCAATTTATCAGTTATTGAATCTTATTGAATCACAACAGTGTAATTGAGTTGCATGGTTTATATTTCCAGAACACATCTCCACCCACATTATACTTACCTTTCAAACATTCCCTATCCTAAGATTATGGAGATTGATAATGAAGACGGATTTCAGGCTCCAAATTCAAGTTACCAGACTATTCATGACTGTCTTTCTATACCTCACACATTTGGAATTGGCGTGGCTCTACTTTTGGACTTCTCTAAGCTGCTATGAAGAGAGACCTTCATCTCTCTGACTTCTACATGTGTTTCTTTTCCCCTTAAATTTAACATAAAAGTAAAATATTGTTCAGTGCTTTTATCTTAGTTCTGGGCAAAGAGTAAGTGTTCAGTAGATTCTTATTAATAGACTGCCTCGTTCCTAACTATTCATCTTCTCAAGAGCGGTGTCTTTATAAATTTCTAGTGACACATTCTTACTCCTTTTATTTTCTTTACTCTGTTCTTCTTTTAGAAAAAAAAAAAAACTTTACTTTTTTTTATATAGATGGGAAATAATCATGAGGTATAAGAGGTTGAAATTAAAATTTAGACTTCAAGTGGAAAACAATGATAAATGGAAATTTAACTGTGCAACTTGTCTTTTGGGGGCTTTATTCATTTAAATTTTTTGGTTGCTGTTTGTAGAAATAGCATTACTATTCACCATAACTAGCATGTATATAAACTATGAGAAATTCATAGTCATATGAACTATGAGAAGTCATAAACATGAGAATTATTGTATGTAATAATTGATTAAACATATAATCAATCTGCTCCAGAAATCTTAGGTTAGAAAATGTCTTGAGGAAATACCTCGAGAAATATCATAGAAATAGAATATTAGACTGTATAAGAATAATTGTCAGCAGAAACAAAAGCAACCAGCTTTTTGGATTTTAATTATTCCTTCTGAGGTGGAGCAAAGGTACTGCTGGAATGCAGGACAAAGAAGAAAAGGAAAGAGAGCAAAGCCAGAGAGGGACTGCTACCTCAGGGGTGTGGCCCTAAGAAGTTTCTGTTCCTCTTCCAGGAATAAACTTCCTGTGTGTTCCCTAATCCCTTCTGTGTGTGCCTTCAGTTTTCCCAACCTATATGCCCCATGTCCTTTTTTTTTTTTTTTTCATTGCTGTGTCAGAGAGGAGACCCTTTGGTGATGTGATAGGGTAAAAGGAAATAAGGAAATATGAGTAAAAGCAACTTGATGAAACTGGGGCACCTATGGGCAGCATGAGGGAAGGTTAGAATGCTAGACGCCAGAGGATGTGGAAATTGTCAGAAATGAAGACAGTATCAGGAAAGAATAAAATGGCTTCATCAAGGTGACATCCAGAGAGAAACTTCATTTTCTTTTTTTTTTTTTTAGCAAATTAAGATATCGTGATAGAGGATTAGTTACAAAGTATAAAAAACAAGGTCAGTCCAAATATTACCTCTGTTAATAATCATTAAGGTATCTACTGAATGTAATCCCAAGAAATTATTTCTGCATATATATAGGTAGAAAGGTAAGTAAAAGTTATTTTTAAACAATGGGGCCATTCTTACTTAAAAAAGAAAAAGAAAAAAACATAAATTTTACTTGACTTTGAAAGAAGTAAAAGAACTTGAAGGGAACCAATGGAAATACAACTGCTAGGATTCAGATAATTTTTGTAAATAACCTCTATACACTTTCAAAATCACACACACACATACAACAATATTATTAGATATGAAATTAAGTTTCAGAAAATTATTTATGTGAAAAAACAAACACTCTTATATATCACTGGTTGGAATGTAAATATTAGAGCAGCTTTGAAAGACAATTTGGAAATTTCCTACAAAAGTAAATATCATCTTACCATACAACCCAGGATAATTCTCCTTGGTATTGACTCAAAGGAGCTGTAAACTTGTGTCCACATAAAAAATCTGCCATCTGATGCTTATAGCAGTTCTATTCATGATTGCCCAAACTTGGAAATAACTAAGATGTCTTTCAGTAGGTGAACAGATAAATAAACTGTGGTACATCCAAAAAAATGGAATATTACTTAGTCCTAAAACAAAATGAGCTATCAAGCCATGAAAAGATCAGTGGGAAACTTAACTGCATATTACAAAATGGAAGAAACCAATCTAAGAAGGCCCTATACTCTATGATTCTAACTATATGAACTTCTGGAAGAAGCAAAGTATGAAGACAAACAGATTAGTGTTTCTGGGGATAGTCAGGGGAGAGATGAATAGGTGGAGTACAGAAGCTTTTTAGGGCAGTGAAAATAATCTGTATGATATTATAATGATGGAATCATGTCATTACCCAAATCCATTTGTCCAAACCCATAGAACATACAACATCCTAGGATAACCCTGAGAACCTTAAGATAAACTACCGACATGGGGTGATTATGATGTGTCAATGTAGGGGTCATTCTTGATAAAAAATATGCACCCCTCTATTGGGAAAAGTGAATAATGGCAGAAGTTATGCATGTGTGGCAGAATGAGGTAAGGAGAATCTGTACCTTCATCTCACTTTTGTTGTTAATCTAAAACTGCTGTAAAAAAAATAAGAAAGTCTTTAAAATAAAAAAAAAACAATTTTTCAATATTTGAATTTTACATAATACATATTTTTTTCTCATTTGAGATATTAAAGAATATAGACACTAGCATTTCTTCCTACTCCAAAGACACCCTGCCAATTAATAGGTAGTTGTTATTTGATTTTGAGTGAGTATTCTATCTTATTTTTGTTTTCTTTGTTGTTTTGTGGGGGGAGGTGGTTGGTTTATTTTTATTCTGTTTTGTTTTGAAAATATTGGGGGTTGGAAAGGTAAGATCAGGCAGCCAGTATTTTCAATTCTATTTCTCTCAAAATCTTGCTAAGGATGCTATATTCTCTGTCTTCCTGACATCTTCCACTGGTTTCAGCCTCTACACCTTTTTGCAGGTCTCTTTGGTGGTCATGTGAATACTTCTCTTCACCCATGCCCATCATAGACCAGAGTTCACCTTTTGCAATTTCCTTCAGGTTAGAGGTATGTCACAGATGATGTAGGTGGCACATCTTCATGATTTTTCCTTTAGCTCCAAGTTATCTACCTTGTTGTGCTATGGGTCCTGGCCCAAATAAGAACATTTCCTATTCTCTTTTAGTTCATCCCTGTCCCTAGGTTAAGGTTCTTTAAAGGATTAGCCAATGGACCTTTCATGAGTTTTAAACTATCAGAAAATGTACACCCTCCCCAATATTTAAGGAGGTATGTACATGTTTTCAATACCCTTCATTATTTTGGCTTAAATTTCACTATCTTGGAGAATCCTTCATAGTTTTTTTGTTTTGTTTTCTCTGTAATTGTGGTTGTATATTAAAGATAAATTATCCATATTTTTTGCTCTTTTTACAGAGGTTCCAGGAGCTGAGAATAGGGGTAAAAGTTTTTACCTCCTCCATCTTTTAATTTTTTTTTTCCCCAGAAGTTCTTCAAAATATTCTGAATGGCTAAAATGATGATGGGGGCATCTTAAGTCACTTTCCTTCACTACTTTCTTTTTCTCCAACTGTATAAATGGAATTATTAATATTTTCTTTCTTAAATTTGTGTTTTTCTAAAATGACAAGTACTCACTGCTTAAAAAAGTATGGACAAATTTTCAATAAAAGTTAACCAATTTGGGGAATCAAAGGAATAAGTTTAAATTCCTTTAAAATTTTTTGTTGGGCCATGAGGGTGGCTCAGGCAATTGAGCATCCGACTTCAGCTCAGGTCATGATCTCACAGTTTGTAGGTTCAAGCCCTGCATTGGGCTCTGTACTGACAGCTCGGAGCCTGGAACCTGTTTCAGATTTTGTGTCTCCCTCTCTCTCTCTGCCCCTCCCCCACCCATGCTCTGTCTCTCTCTCTCTCAAAAAAAAAAAAAAATTAAAAAAATTAAAAAAAATTTTTTCAATGTCTTGTGATAAGCATTATTAAAAGATAGTGGAGATTTAGGTATTAATAAATAACAATGATATTTGCTGCTTTGTATGTAAAACATACGTTATTTTCTTATGTTAAGAATTTATACTTCTAACATTCAGATGGTGGCCTTTGATGAGCTGTAGTTTTCAAAACAATGAACTTTTAAGCAGAGCCCATGGCTGTATTTTATTTTTTAAAATGTTTTAAATGTTTATTTATTTTTGAGAGAGACAGAGAGCATAGTGTGGGAGGGACAGAGATAGGGAGACACCGAATCTGAAGCAGGCTCCAGGCTCTGAGCTGTCAGCACAGAGCCCAACATGGGGCTTAAACTCATGAACTGTGAGATCATGACCTGAGTTGAAGTGGACACTTAACCAACTAAGCCACCCAGGCACCCCTGTATTTTTTTTAATTGTGAGAAAGTTATCAGAGAAAAAAATAGATGGAAACTATATTCTAGAATTTGATAAATCATTTCTCTAAAAAAATAAATAAATAAATAAAACTGGAATAAGAAACAAAGAATCCATTTTTTTGATGAAATAACTTTATTATGATTAGTTACAATTAGTGTTTTAAATATGTTTCTAAGACTTGATCTTGGTTTTAAATTTGTTTATTATCAATATATCCATGGCATCATTTAAAAATAACATTCAAGAATTCCAGTGGGTAAATTTATTTTTTTTTATGATCAAGGAATATACAACATAATAGAAACTCTCAGAATTGTACTGCCTGTTCTCTTTTTATTAGTTCAATATAACATAAAGGTGTTAAAATTACAAGATAGTATTTAAAAATGCAGCCATAAATTTTATAAATATACCCTATAATGCTTTTGATTTGTAGTTGTTATTCTCATGAGAGAGATATTTTGTAAGATAGGTATCTCTAAAAACTATCCTGCAGGCAATGTTCATTGGTAGAATAAAATGGTATTTAAAGGGACACTAATTTTTTTCAAAAAGACTAAATATATCATATTTATTAAAATTTCAATGTTAGCTTTATGAAAAACACACACCAAAGCAGAAAAGCCAAGATAATAACACTTCAAAATAATATAATTCACCATAAGTAGCTATTAATTAATAAGTAGCTATTATTCCTTGCAAAGTGGAAAATAAAAATGAATAGACAAATACTATCTTTGCAGAGTGGAATTGTAAGTTCTATAATATTATGTAGTTGAATAAGGAGGCAGAAATTACTAACTAATTATCCAAAGGGACATTAGTGCATTTCTTAACAATTTAATTCAATGAACCTGTTTTTGCATCTCCTTTAGGTCAAGCAAATGATAAATTCTTGGAAAATAGGGATGAATGATACCTGTTCCAATGTTTATCATCTATGATCTATTTCTTGTTTTCAAAGAATTCACACACTAGTGAAACTTATACACAAATAAACTCAGATAGACAGTATAAGAAAACAAGAGAACCAAGTGTATGCAAAGGGAGGACACTTGGTTTCATTGGGCTGGGAAGAGTTTGGAATAGGTGGGTTGTAGATGAATGAAAGACCCATATGTTAAATGAGACTGGAGACAGACTAAATCAGCAAAGACTGTGCAAGGGTCCATACAGGGGCTAAATCTTTGGTCTAAGAAGTTATACCCTCCCAATTCGAGACAGGAGTAATAGAATAGGTTTGAGAGAAAAGTAGGTGTGGTATTTCAGGACTTGGGACAAATTAAATATGCTGCTTAGGAACAAGGAAAGGTTTGTGCCATTTTCCATGACTCTGTCAATTTTGAATGGGAAGGATTGGTGATTGTGTCAATAACTGATTCAAAGACTACAAGGCCTGATTTTAGGTGATAAATTCCATTTATTTAGCATTCTCAAAATATTTAGAAAAAGTATTTTATGCATGACTTTCATCTTGGATCTAAATCTACAGAAATAAAATCATGGTAATTTGTCCTCAAGGACTCCTGATATGATGATGATGATGATATAGTTATTATATTACATATATAGTATAATTATATTACAGCTATAATTCACATAGTCTTTAATATATGCTAACTCAATCCTTTTAACATATATATAAGGTAGGTGCTATTATATTAACTATATTATAGTTGAGAGAACTGAAACACAGACAAGGTAATTTACTAATGTTACAACACTAGTTGAGTCGTAAAGTCAGAATTTCAAGCTAGAAATTTTAGCACCAGAATCCATCATTTTAATAATTAAACAATAAGCAAATAAAATTAAATTAAATTAAAATACAGTATGAGTAAGTTTAGCTTATGATGCAATGTAGGCTCAAATGACTGGCAGCTAATTCACTCTGCAAAGACTCCCTGACAGAGGTGAACTTTGACATTATTGCTGAAAATTAAGGAATATGTAGGCATAAGAATAAGGAGGAAATAAGAGTTTGAGCCAAGAGGTTGTCAGTCCAAAGCCATATACTTTGCAAATAGTAACAATTAGGGGAATATAGCAGAGCTAATGATACATATGGTTATTTGAAAGAATTGAAACAAATTAAGGGCGTGTGCATTGAATCTACAGATTTTATAATAAAAAAAGAGAATCTATAAAAGATATGTTGAGTAATTTTAATAAGTGTGCATTTTTGTTAAAATTATAATATTCATATTGTTTACAGTAGATACTAGCTGGCCACAAGTTTGTTAATAAATATTAAGTATAGTTTAAGTTTCATAGAAGACAGAAGTTACCAGTTAGTTTGATTCTACTTTGCTGAGGCAATAGATCAGGGTTAACAGTGTAGCAATTGGGTTTAACACTGAAAACACATTTAAAATTTTTTTTCAGATTTTCTGAAACATATTTAACTGATATTAGAAAGTTATACTAACTACTCTAACATATGTAGGGATATGAAAATTAATTTACCATCAACAATTCTTTATAGCCCAACTATGTGTTAGGTGATATGAAAGGAAAAGATAAATTAGAAACAATTAATGTTTCCAAAGGGAACAAACTGCTCTCTTGGGTGCATATATATCTATGGAACACACTAGACTGTGGGCAGGATCTTGGAGGGATTCAAAGAGTCATTGTAATTCAAATAATTAAAAGAATTACTCTAGATTCAGGGGAAAGAGACCCTTTAAAATTATAAGGAGACCAAAATGGTGAAGTCCCAAAATCCAAATGCCCATTCTTCCACACTAACATAAAAGCACAAGTAGAAATAGTCAGAATCAACTTTATCAGAAAACAGTCAAGGATACGCAACCAAGCAAATGCTGAATCAAGAAAGGGGTCATTTAGAAATGATAGGGGAGCTTTGTGGCATCTTTTACTTGCCCTTGTCATACCTCCTTTCTGGGTTAGCAACAGTGCTGAAGATGAAGTCCATGCTTCTGGTGGTCCCTGGCTTCAGAGAAGCATAGGTGACCTTATTCACAAATTATTATGCTGACCTCTTCTAACCTATCTAGGGACTAAATGAAGGACTTAGGCAAGGTGCTCATCTATGTTTCATCTAACTTAAAACTCACTCAGGGGTGGAAAAGCAATAGACATTGCTTGAAAACAGTGTAAGTCAAATGAAAAACTACAGGTTTTTCTGATGGAAAACTACAAGTTCCATCTGAGGAAAAGATTATAGTTGAAATAGACAGTAGACTATATAAAGCCTGAAAAGAAAATCTTAGTACGTTTCTTTAAAGAAGTAGGGCATTAAAAGACACTTATATATACTATGGAAATTTGGTAAGCCATGCACATGCCAAGTACAAGGTACACTGTCAAAAAACACCTAAAGAATTCCAACTTTTTACAACTGGTCAGTCTCTAGGTTTGGGGCAAGCAGGAAATGAAGGCTAAAGCAGAAAGGTAAACCATCTGGCCAAAAGTTAAAGGAATCCAATTGTAAAAGACTGGGAAAATATATTTTGTTTTTGCTTTGTTCCTGGCATTCAAAGAAATTTTTGTCAAAACAATAGCTGAACACAAGCTAAATGAACAGAGAATTTACTGACCACATACACTAAGGAATATAGTCTTTGCAAAAATAATTTGGAAAAGTTATTAAAGAGACAACTGCAGCCTACACTAATCAACAAAAATTAACTCTGGGGAGTGGGGAAAATTTGATTGCCAGATTTATCACATTATAATATCTAAACATTTCATTTTAAAAATAAAATCACAAGGCATACAAAAAAAAAAAAAAAGGAAATCCTTATCCATTTAAAGGGCAAACCAACAAACAAACAGACAGAAACCATCCTTCAAGGGAGGCCAACATTGGATTTTCTGGATAAATGCTTTAAATCAACTCTCTTCACTATATTAAAAACAACAAAAACAAATAAACAAAAAACAATTAAAAGAAGCTGTGAATGAAAACTAAAAGAAACAGTAAAATGATAGATGAGTAAGATGAAAATATGAATAAAGAAACAGAAATTATTAAAAAGGAACCAAATAAAAAACCTGTTGCTGAAAAGTAAAATAACTGAAATGTGAAAATTGCTGGAGGGATTCCACAGCAGAGTTAAATAGGCAGAAGAAAGAACAACTAACTTGAAATAGGATACTTGAAATTATCTAGTTTGAAGAGAAGGGGTAGAAAAAAAAGGATGAGGAACTATGAACCAAGACTAAAGAATGGGTAGTATGTCATCAAGTAGAATAAAATACACACAGTGGAACTCTCAGAAGACTAAGAAAAGGGCAGAAAGAATATTTGAAGATATAGTGACCAAAAACATGCCAAATTTAATAAAAACATGAATCTTACATATTAAAGAACTCAACAAACTATAAGTAGAATGATCACAAAAGGATGCATATCAAAATATGTTGTAATTCAACTGCTAAAAGGCAAAGACCGAATCTAGAAATCAACAAGAGACAAGCGCCTTCTCATGCACAAGAGGTCCTCATAAATGTTAATAACTGATTTTCCATGAAAAACCTTGGAGAACAGTGGGCAAAGTTATTACATATTTAAAGTGCTGAGAGAAAAATATTTTCAACAATTTTATGTTTGGCAAAATGAATGACAATTTAAGATATAAACAGATAATCAAATGAAAATATGACATCAAAGTTTTAGTGATCCAGTGAAAGCAGTGCTTAGAGGGAAATTTATAGCACTGAATGCATATATTAGAAAAGAAGTAAGATCTAAAATCAATAATCTGTTTCCATCTTAGAAAACTAGTATACAAAGAACAAATTATATTCAAAGTGGAAGAAAATAAATAAGAATTGGAGCAGAAATTGAACACAGGAAGTTGGTAGAAAAATTCAATTAAAGAAAATATTGTTTCTATAAAAATTTAACAAAATTGACAAATCTTTAAGTAAACTTATAGGGAACAGAAGAAGACATAAATAACTAAAATTAATAATGAAAGTGGGGACATTACTACCAACCCTCCAGAAATAAAAAAACTATGAGAATACTATGAACAATTGCATGTCAACAAATCAAATAGATTACATGAAGTGGAAACATTCTGAGAAACATACAATTACCAAAATTAATCCAAAAGAAATAGAAAATCTAAAAGATTCCCAGCAAATAAAAATATTAAATTAGTTTTTTTTTTTTAAAGTCCAGGATCAGATGTCTTCACTGATGAATTTTAGCAGACTTTAATAGAATAATTAACACCATTTCATCTCAAAATCTTGGGGGAAAAAAGGAAACCAAGAAAAAAGAAAAGAAAAGAAAAAAAAAGAAAAGAAAAGAAAAGAAAAGAAAAAGAGGCAGGAACATTCCTTTTTTTTTTTTTCATTTTTTGTAATGTTTGTTTATTTTTGAGAGAGAGAAAGACTAGCACCATCAGGGAAAGGGCAGAGAGAGGGAGACAAAAAATACAAAGCAGGCTCCAGGCTCCGAGCTGTCAGCACAAAGCGTGACACAGGGCTTGAACTCATGAACTGCAAGATCATGACCTGAGACAAAGTTGGAAGCTTAACCAACTGAGCCAACCGGGCACCCCAAGGCAGGAACACTTCTTAATTCATTCTATAAGGCTAGCATTATACTAATATCAAAGCCAGATAAAGAGAAGAAAAGAACATTATAGATCATTATCCCTTATAAACATAGACATTAAAATCCTCAACAAAAATGCTGGTAACCTGAATATAACAAGGATGCAGGATTTCAACATAAGAAAATCAGTGTAATATACTATATTAGTAAAAACAAGGGGGAAAAACCCATGGTTCTCTCAATTGATGCAAGATAACCATTTAACAAATCCCAGCACACTTTCATGATAAAAGTAGAAAGGAAAGTAGAAAGAAAAATGCAAATAAAAAAGCTTACTGATGTACTACTCACTAGGATGTATATTAAATAAAATAGAGAATACTAAGTGGTGATGAAGATGTGGAGAAATTGGCACCCTAGTATATTGCTGGTGGGAATGAAAAATGTTTCAGCAGCTGTAGGAAATTTTGGGAGAACCTCAAAAGTTAAAAGTAGAACTACCATATGACCCAGGAATTCCTCTCCTAGATTCATGTTCAAAATAATAAAAATCAAGTACTCAAACAGGTATATGTGCATGTGTGTTCATAGTAACACAATTCACAATAGTGAAAAGGTGGAGACAGCTCAAACATCCATCAAATGATAAATGTATAAACCAAATTGTATATACATACAATGAAATATTATCCAATTATAAAAGGAATAAAGTATTGATACATCCTACAACATAGATGAATCTCTAAAACATTATCCTATGTGAAAGAAAACAGACACGATAGGTCACATATTGCGTGATCCTATTAATATAATATACCCAAAATGGATAAATGTGTACAGATAGAATGCAGATTGGAGTTGCTAGGTACTGAGAGAAGAGAGAGGGTAGAAACTGCTTAATTAGTCAAAGGTTTTGCTTTGGAGTGAGGGAGATGTCTTGGAACTAGAGAAAGGTAATGGTTGCAAACATTGCGAATTCACAAAATGTCACTGACTTGTTCACTTCAAAATGGTTATTTTTATGTTAATTTTATCTCAATAAATAGTTTTTAATACAAGGAAAGTATATCACAATCCTCATAAAATGGTAAAAATGATCAAGCCCAATCTCCTTACATTTCTTAAATTTCTAAAATATTATAATAGAAATCTTCATAGGAAAAAAATATCAATACAATGACAACATAACACAGAAATGGAATAAAATATCCTTTTTTTTTTAATTGAGATGTGGAGTTTCTAAGTTGTGGATCTAACATGTACTATGACTAATACAGAGGTTATTCAAAGTGTGTATATCTCAACAACTGAAAATGTGGATATGAAGTGGCACATAGAGCATGTTCTTTTCACATGAAGCAGGCAAGAGGGAAGGAACTTCAGAGATGGGTGCACCCAGACACCCAGTCTGTCATCCACATGTATCTACAGAGTGGATCTGGGCACACACATTGTAATACTGTTATATTCTGCAGCACTCTGCTACAGTGAGTTAGTTATAGTGGATTAAGATACATTGATGTCTATGCTTTTGTGCTCACAGTTAATTGTGGCTTAGAAACAACTGTATTAGCAGTAGTTATTCCTTTGTTTCCCATAAAAATACAGAAATTGAGGTTTATCTAATTCCTTTCAATGGGAACATGGTGTGATTCTTTCAATAGGAAAGGAATCATATTAGAGTAGTCCCTTCCTATTTTCAGAATGGGAATTGTTGGAGACGGCATTGATAATGAAACAACTGAATCAGCATGAGGTAACCTCTTTACCTGAAAGGTTTGGCATGCAGTGAACACAGTGCTAAATGATCTGTCAGGCAACTCATTTAAACTAAGTTTCAAGTAGAAGAGAAGTATTTAATATAAAATGGATTTTGAAAGGTCAGAGAATAAAAGGACTTGACAAAATTTTCACTAAAGGGGAAATTAGGAGAGAGTACCCGTTCAAAATGAAATTTGTGCATAGTAACCTGATTATCCAGGAGTGGATTATTATGTTATTATTTTATGTTAACCTCTTTGTTTTTCTCCTTGTTATTCTAAGATTGTCCAATTCACTGCCTATTATTATTTGAATATCAGTATGAGAAAACATAATGAACTTGATGCCCTGTGCAAACTGCTGTGGGTTTCAAGTCCTACTCAGAGGCAAAAGACATGACTCTTGAATGAAGGAAGTTATTGTTCCATTGACTATGGAAATGAACAGTAACCAGATAGGTGTATGTTAGCATCTATAGCCAATCTGTCTATTCACAATGCTAGGTCCAATGATTAAAGTTAGGGAAGGATTATGAGCCTCTTTACCAACAACTTTGTTGCCAAGACTTTGAGTTACTAAAATTTGTCTCAAATAGTCACTAACAGACAGAATAGTCATACAACTCATGAGTTCATTGCATTCAAAGTGTACTTCATTTAGATGAGAAGATGGCCTTACCATTTATTCTACTATATGTAGTGTTGGGAAGAAAAATATTATCAAAATGATTATTGGTAGGTTAGTCATATACTTTGTTGTTGAAGTCCTAACATTTGACAGTGAAAGGGAAGTTTAGGTAATCATGATGCCAGGATAAACAGTTGTAAACTGGGCTTATCCTAAGCGAAATTTGGATGTATTATGGTCATCTTAGTTATAGGTAAAAATTAGATTAAGTAAGGATAGACGAGGGCTTCTAATTATACTTTGTAATCTAATAAAATCTGTTAACTAATATTCATATTTATGTAATTCAAATCTGTATGTCCTAATGTCTGAGAAATAAAAACAATCTAAGGTAATGTAATAAGATAATTAAAAGAATTACAAGTCCTATATATATTTAAACCACATTAATAATACATTACGTACAGCTAAATAAAATAAAGCATAAATATAAGGCAATAAATGCAGTGATAAGGACCAGGAGAACAACTGAACTTGAGAACAAATGAAAATAACAACGAAAGGGAATACAAATCAGTAAATATAGACATTTATTTTTAATAGTAAATTAAAACAATTAAACTAATGAAATGAAGATAAAGGTGGTATTTGTTAAAACAGAGTTATTTCAGTATTTATGTAATTCAACTATTTGTATATCAGTCTTCATGCCTGTTTATAGAAAGGTAAACATAAAAGAAAAATGTTAATAGAAATATTCAAAAGGAAGTTGATAAGCTCTCACCTAAAAAGATCTCTCTTTAGAGTAAAGACATTAATTTGTTTTAAAAGTGGTAAAAATATGCCCATCATAAAATTTTTAGATTTAGGCAATGCATAAACAACATAGTATTTTAAATAAAAAATATTCAAACAGGTAAACCAAAATAACATAAAAGTAAAAAATATATATATAAGACAAAGAAAGGAACTACAAGTAGTTCAAAACAGGTTAAACTATAAGGCTTCATAATATATGATTTTGTTGTAGAGCATGTTAATGGTTCACACACATTGTACTGCAAAATAGCTTCAGTATATTTGGACTTTTACACAAGATGTTGCATATAAAGATGACCTAAATTACAAACAGTTCTTTTATATCCAGCTTTATAGAGTGTTTTATTTGTAAGGCATTTTTACTATATGCTATTTAAATTCTCTCCAACCTGGATAGACATGAAATCAGAAGATATCTACTATAAAGCTACAATATTATGATCTATATTAAAAAATACATAATAATGTTGAGGAAGGTAGGCCTTATGTAGAATAATGTATTTCAATGAATTCTATTACAGGAAGCCATTTTAATTTAAAACTTTGGAATTAATTTTATATTTGAAAACATTTATCAATCTAGAATTCATAGTCTTTGAGAGGCAATGTGTTGGTCATAATAGATAAGATTTGACGTAAGACAAATTTCCAAATCTTAGTGGTTTAATACAAAGTAAAGTTTATTTCAAATTCCTGATCTATGCCCCAAACCAGACAGATGGAATTCTACTACATGGAGACATGTGGGTACCCAGGATATTGGAAACTCCTAGTGCACTATGTAGAGCATATGGCCTCCTTGGTCACAATAACTGGAAAGGGACAGATGGAGGATTTTCTCTACTTCAGTTGGAGTGACACATGTCACTATCAAACCAGACTGGTGGCCTCTGATAACAAGGCCCTTGCCTACCTCTGAGTGTGCTAGAAAATAAAAGGAGCAGATATAATAAAGTAATAAGAGTGGTGGGGTTTTTTCTGGCTCTCATTCTTTAATCAGCTACATGTACAATTCTGGACAAATCATATAATTCCTGTAAACCACAGGTGCTTCATCTATAAAATAAATGCTGGAATAAAACTGGATGATCTTTATGGTCCTCTCCAGCTCTAAAATTTAGTGACTTCAAAATGTGAACAAATAGACAATATTTAAGTGCACATGAATGTGCATGACTATGTTCCAATAAAACTTTATGAAAACAGGCAATGGGCTGGATAGCTTGCCAACTCTTGACTGAAAGGAGTCCCTGTTATATAGGTGGCACTTTTTTTTCTTCCTGAACTGTATAACAGATATTCAGAAAGGATTTATTATGTTAAAGTTAAAATTTGCCAGTATAGTAGAAATGAGAGGAGAGAAAATTCTCAAGGTTTGGAGGACTTGAACATTCGTTTGCATCTTCTGTCTAGGATTTCTAAAGATGTCACTTCCAGCTTAACAGCACATTAGAAATACTGTTATGAGAATGAATTCTTATTGTGTTAGTGAAAAGATATGTTTTATAAATTCATAAATGTAGAGAGCCTAAAATTATGATATAGGAGATGATTTTATGTAAAACTGGTAAATGTAAGTTGGGGGATGAGCATGCATATACAGAATGAAATATATAATTCTAAGAAAAATTATCTGTCAAAGCAGGGAACCTAGACGTCTGAATTAATGGGTGGGAAGATGGTGAGGATAGGATGTCTATACCCAAAGCAAGGTCCTACAGGTGGAACAGGGTCTATGCTTCTTTTATCTCGGAAGAGCAAGTTTTTGTCCAAGTGAGTAGATCAAAACATGAATCAAGCCACACTATAATGTGTGGCTCTTGTACTACAGAATTCCATGTGTTTCACATCATCTATGATTTATCTTTTCCAAGACTTATAAATGTAATCCAGAGTTTCCCATATGCTTTAAGTGAGCAAAGTTCTTCCTTCACCAGAGATAGTGAAGTCAAAAATCAGAAATGAGATGTGTGACTCCTTCCAAATACATACTTTTTCTACTCCATTTTCTAGACAATTAGAATTGGAAGGAGTATCAGAGCTTAAATAATTCCTGGGACATTTTGGTCTTATATATCCTTGGGACAAATGTCCTTCTTGCACTGTATGTTGTCTTTGTTTTCTGAATATTTTATGGTAGTTTACTTGTATAGATTACAATTTACAGAAAGCACTGTGGCATTTTAACACTTACTCAGCCTCATTTTCAGTCCTACTCTTCTGAAACTTTAAATAAAACAAACAAAAAAATTAATGGTGGAGTCAAGGAACAACATTCTGCTTTCACATAAACTCTTTATCAAAAATGATATCAAGAGGGTAGGGGATCTAGCCTAATTTCAAAAAAAAAATTAGTTTATTTATTTTGAGAAGGGGGAGGAGCAGAGAGAGAGAGAGAGAGAGAGAGAGAGAGAGAATCCCAAACAGGCTCCACACTGTCAATGCAGAGCCCAATGTGGGTCTCAAACGCATGAACCACAAGATCATGACCTGAACTGAAGTCTGATGCTTATCTGACCTAGTCACCCAGGCTCTCCAATTTTCAAATTCAACTCCAAATCTACTTAGTGAAAAGAATTGCCTTTCTATCTGTCTTTACATGGCTAATCCTCTTGTTTTAAGAAAGATACGTGGGGTACCTGGGTGGCTCAGTCCGTTAAGCAGCTGACTTCAGCTCAGGGCATGAACTCATGGTTTGTGAGTTCGAGCCCCACGTCAGGCTCTGTGCTGACAGCTCAGAGCCTGGAGCCTGCTTCAGATTCTGTGTCTCCCTCTCTCTGTGCCCCTCCTCCACTCATACTCTGTCTCTCTATCTCTCTGAAAAATAAATAGACACCAAAAAATATTTTTTTTAAAGAAAGAGATGCATGATGTATTTATTCATCTGGATAGTCTACCATAGGCAGTCAAGTAAGAAATAACCCTCTACAGTACAAACAAGTCAAGAATAAACTACAAAGTAGCTAAAAAGGGGCATAAAGAATGATTGGGTTCTGAGAGGAGATTAGCTATTAAGATGTAAACAGAATTTTAAAACCCTAGGGCTGAGGGAGCATACCTGAAGGAGAACAAATTTAAAAAGGAAAGACTTCTTACCAAGGCTGGGATTTGGGCCTCATTGGAGAAGGTGTGGTTGCAGCCACTGGATGGCAGATATATTTGCTGGGTTGCATGAGCCTGAGCTGGTCTACCATAGGTAGTCAAGTAAGAAATAACCCTCTAGAATGTAAACATTTATATAGAATAAGTCAGGATACTGTTGCATATGGGAGGACTAAAGTTGGCAATGTACGCTTTAGGAGGGCATGAGAAGATGGTCACTGAATCAGGTTTGGGCAGTCTAAGATTATTGAGGGACTGTGTGCTTTGGTAATGCAGCTGGGACAGGTCACCACTAGATGTCTTCACACACCTACACCTCTCTGCAGCAGGAGAAGGAAATAAGCAAGGAAGGAAGGAAGGAAGCAAGGAAGGAAGGAAGGAAGGAAGGGAGGTAGAAATCACAATGCATCATAAAAGTAGAAACAACCTTCATTCTATTATATCTTTCCAGTACACTCTGAGGATAATATTTAATATTGTGCTCACTGTAAAAGACAAATGATTAAAGAGTTCAATATATTATTATATAATAAATTTTGAGAGGCAATAAATTAATAATTGTCATGTATGGATAAACCACTCATTTTTTCTCAATCCAAATAATTGCAGTTAATAAATATTTCATCAATGTTATGAAAATTCTAGATTATTATCCTAATATTAATAATTGCAAGTTTATACCTTTTTCACTGTCTACAAAGATAGTTTACATAAAGTTGGAATATTTGCATCAGGGACTGCTGGACAGAAATCATATTAAACTGATAAATTAGTCCAAATTAATTTTAATGCAATCTTTTAATAATTGGTTAATATCTTTCATCTATTTTATCACTTTCCAAATCAACAGTTTATTTTTAATATATTCATTATAACCTGGAAAAAGTAAACTCCTGCCTCCCAGCATTCACAGAAAAGGAATAAACTAACTGATCAGACAAAATACAGTAGTACTTTTTTCTGTTTCATAACATATAACTGTGATTGGAAGCATTAATTGACAAAATGAAAATTGAAACAATTATATTTTGATCGGTTAGTATAATAATGGTCTATGTGTTTATTGTGTTTATATTACACAAAGTTTTTTAATGGAAGGAGAGGCAAGTGACATCAGTAAAATGGCAGAATAGGATTTTTCAGTGCTTCTCCTCTTGCAGAAATAGCAATTTGAAGAACTATTCACACACAAAAATATCATCACGAGAGTTATGGGTTCCAAGTGAAGGATTACAGTGGAGGATAAAGCACAGAAATATAAAAAGACATACATGAGTATAGGAATGACTGTTTCACATTACCTCTTTGTACACCAAAGGTTGGGCAGCCCAGGGTGGAGACAGACACCTTTGCTGTGGAGGAAGAGTAAAGTGAGCAACCAAATTCTTCATGGACCCAGTACAGACCCATACCAGTGCCAAGACAGCCTCTGTGGCCTCCTGCTAATTAACCATAGAAGATAAACAAAATAAATTGAGAAAGGAACTAAAACATGTCACTAAAAAAAAAAAAAAGATCAATAAAACACACACATACACAAACAGCAAAAAAAGAAAAAAAGGACAAAAAAACCTAAAAATCAAAAAAAAAAAAAAAAGGAACAAAATGTCAATAGTAAGTTTTTGTCTATTAGTAATTACCTTAAAGGTAAATGGATTAAATTCTTTAAACAAAAGATTTACAATGGATGAATGAATAAACAGGATTCAACTATATTGTCTATAAGGGACTTACTCTAGACATAAGAACACACATAGACTGAAAGTAAAATGGAATAAAATGATATTCCATGCAAAGTAATAACAAAACAGTCCTATTTACAGTAAGATCAAAAAGAATAACATACTTGAGAATAAAGTTAACCAAGATGGTAAAAGACTTGTACCCTGAGAACTACAAAACCTTGCTGAAAGGAACTAAAAAAGACACAAATAAGTGGAAAGACATATTATGTTCATGGATTGGAAGACTTTATAACAAGATGTCTATACTGTCCAAAGCAAACTTCAAACTAATGCCAAAATAATCTTGAGAAAGAATAAAGCTTGAAACCTTACATTCTTGACTTGAAAATATATTATAAAAATACAGTAATCAAAATAGTATAGGACTGACATAAAGACAGACACATAGACCAATAGAAGAGAAATCCACAAAAGAAATCCATCCGTATATACTCAAATGATCTTTGACAATAACAAGAAAAACTGTCCCTTCAAAAAATGTGTTGATAAAACTAGATATTCTAATGCAAAAGCATTATAATGGACTCTTATCTTACACCACACACAAAGCAACACAAAATACATTAAAAAAAAAAACAACAAAAAACTTAAGACCTGAAACTATGAAACTCCTAGAAAAAAGCATAAAGGAAAACCTTCATGACATTAATTTTGGCAACTTTTTTTTTTGCATATGACACCAAACATACAATAACAAAAGCAAAACCACAAAAATGGGACTATACCAAATAAAGCTTTGTGGAACAAGGGAAACAATCAATGGAGAGAAAAGGCAACCTGTGGAATGGGAAAGAATGTTTTCAAATCATATATCTAATACGGGGATAATACACAAAATACATAAGGAAGTCCAATAACTCAATATCAAATAACAACAAATAACCAAATTTTTAAAAAAGCAAAGGACTTGAATAGACATCTCTACAAAGAAGATATACAACTGGAAAATGGACATCAGGCCTAAGAAATGATGTTCAAAATCACTAATTATAAGCAAAATGCAAATCAAAACCACAATGAGATATAACCACACACCAGTTGGGATGGCTATTACCAAAAAGACAAGAGCTAGTAAGTATTGATGAGGATGTGGGGAAATTGGAACCCTTGTGCACTGTCAGTGGAATATGAAATGGCATAGCCACAAATGGAAAACAATTGGACCTCAAATTACAAATAAAACTATCATATCAGCCAATAAAAAAACTCCTGGGTATTTATCTAAAAGAACTGAAAATAGACCTTGAAGATATATTTGTACCCCCATGATCATTATAGCATTGTTCTTGTTCACAATGGCCAAGAAGTGGAAACAATGTAAATGTCCATCAACAGATGAAGGGACAAATAAAATGTTATATCTACATAAATGGAATATTATTTGGTTTTAAAAAAGAACAAAGTCCTGTCATATGCAATAAGGATAAATCTGGAGGACATTTTACTAAGTGAAATAAACTAGTTACAGAAGGCCAAATATAGCACGACTCCACTTATATGAGATATTGAAAACAGTAAAAATCACAGAAACAGAAAGCAGAATGGTAGTTGCTAGGGCTTATGGGGAGGAGCCAGTGATGAATTGCTGTGCAATGGGTATCAAGTTTCAGTCATGCAAGAAGAACAACTTCTAGAGATCTGTTGTATAACCATACATGTATAGTTAACAATACTGTACTGCATGGTTAACATTTTATTACAAGGGTAGGTTTCATGGTATGTGTTTTTTAACACAAAATAAAAAATAAACAGCATATAAAAGCATTGAAATGATAAATTATTTTAAAAACAATATTGAAAAAAAGGAGTGGAAAAACACTGCACTGCAAAAGTTAAAGTAGACCTTAAGAAATAAAGCTGCTATGCTTATAAACTTGGAATTCAATAGTGTTAAAATGTCAATTCTTCCCAAATATATCTAGACATTCAACAAAACTCTGACTAAAATAATTGCTATTTTGAAATATTTTCAATTTATTAGGTTTAAAGTGCAATGTGCATATAACCTTTTGCACAAATATTTGTATTCAAATATTAAATATATATTTAGACTTCGGGAATGATACAAATAAAACTCAATCTGTGGAAACTAGTTGTACAGCAGCTAGCACCAGGAGTGGAACACTGTACTATTATTTCTTTTCATAATTTTTAGTTTTTGAGACATTTGAATATATCACTCAAAAATTGAATTATAATTATACTAATTATATTCTATAATTTTAATGATACTAGTTGTACATCTGTAGGAATACTAGTTGTAGAGTAATATGGACCTAAGAATTGCTCTATCTCAGAATACAATATTGTGATTTATAAGAAATACTTATTTGGTCATTCCGATGACAAAAATATAGGTGTCATATATATTTGGTCTTTGTCCACAGTTTTTGGTCATAGTTTCCCAAATCCTTGGAATTTCCTACTTGTTGAGAGTGATAAAGGTGTCCTTTGTCATGTTAATGAGGTGACTTTTGGAAAGTACCTAGAGATTAGAGGGTTTGAAATTTCAGTACCACCCCTTGACCTCAGGGGAAGGGAGAGGGTCTGGATGTTGAATCAATGCCCAATGACAATAGTTTAATTACTTGTGTCTATGTAATGAATCTTCCATAAAAACCCATGTGACGATTTGGAAAGCTTCTAGGTCAGCGAACACGTGAAGATGCAGGAGAACAGAGCCCCTAGAAAGGGCATGGAAGCTCCACATTCTTTTCCCATCCCTTGACCCATGCATCTCTTCATCTGGCTGTTCTTGAATTATATATCTCCTTTTATAACAAACCAGTGATCTAGCAAGTAAAATGTTTCTGAGTTCTGTGAGTCACTCTAGCAAATAAATTCAAGAAAGAAAGGGGCCTTAGGAATCTCTGATTTATAGCCAGTTCGTCAGAAGTAACAGGTAACCTAGGATTGCAACCTGCATCTGAAGGGGATCAGTTCTGTAGGACTTAACTCTTAACCTGTGGGATCTGATGCTATCTCTGGGTAGAGTGAGAATTAAGTTGAATTCTCAGACACTCTGCTGGTGTCCTAGAATTGCTTGTTGCTACAGGGAAGTCTCCAAACAGACACACACTAAAATTGGGTCTAGAAAAACAAATTACAGGGACTTAAATGCTTTATGTATGAAAGATGCTTGTTCAAAGTTAAGGGGAAATCTCATTACTTAGGAGTTTATTTCAGTAGTGTAAGAATGGTACAGGGTTAAGAAATGTATACTTCTTCCACAGTTGGAGAAAATAAAACAGGAATATTATTTCAGTCAGTTAAGCAGAAAAGGTACATAATTTCAAATTTGGTTAGAGAAAGGACCTGAATCAGGAAATCTTCATTTCAATGTCTTGAAGTGTTGACCGTCTCATCTGGATATTAATTTGCTGTCAAACCAATCTTCAGTATTTTGTCTGTCTAAACAGCAGTACATTAGAGCAACTAGGCTTCTGTGTAGTTTTCAACTGTTTCCTTATTTTTTTTAATGTTTATTTATTTTTGTAAGAGAGAGAGACAGAGCACCAGCAGGGGAGGGGCAGAGAGGGAGACACAGAATCCGAAGCAGGCTCCAGGTTCTAAGCTGTTGGCACAGAGCCTGATGCAGGGCTCAAACCCACAAACTGTGAGATCATGATCTGAACTGAAGTCAGGGGCTTAACCAACCGAGCCACCCAAGTGCCCCGTCAACTATTTCCTTTAGAAGAAAGTTTGTGGCTAATTTATTTGCTGAAATTCTAAAGCTACCCTGTCTGATGCAGTTACTATTTATATGAGGCTATTTAAATTAACCAAAATGAAATAAAAAAATTCAGTTTCTTACTTGCACTAGCCACATTTCAAGGGCTCAAAAGTCACATGGCTAGTGGCTATTACACTAGACACAAGAATACAGAATACATTTCCGTCAATGCAGTGAGTTCTATTGGAATCTAGTTATTCTAAAGAACCAATCTTATATAGAAGATTAAGGAGTCTCAGGTCATGCTGGCATTAAACAACTTGGACATTGCCTCAAGCCCTCTTTTCCCCCAGTAAATACCTTCATAGATTGAAGGACCAACAATCTCTACTTGAGATTTTCTTTATCAGACTACTCCTTAACTTTGGGTGCTCATCAGAATGTCCAGGAAGATTAAAAAAAAAAAAAATCCCAACCCTGGATTACCTGTGGAGATTGGTCTGGTATAGTGTCCAAGCATTGGTATTCTTACAAATCTCCTCAGATGACTCTAATGTGAAGTCAGGATTAAAAGTTGTTTTTAACAAATAACCCAGTGAAGAAATGGGCAGAAAACATGAATAGACACTTCTCTAAAGAAGACATCCGGATGGCCAACAGGCACATGAAAAGATGCTCAATGTCGCTCCTTATCAGGGAAATACAAATCAAAACCACACTCAGATACCACCTCACGCCAGTCAGAGTGGCCAAAATGAAGAAATCAGGAGACTATAGATGCTGGCGAGGATGTGGAGAAACAGGAACCCTCTTGCACTGTTGGTGGGAATGCAAATTGGTGCAGCCGCTCTGGAAAGCAGTGTGGAGGTTCCTCAGAAAATTAAAAATAGACCTACCCTATGACCCAGCAATAGCACTGCTAGGAATTTATCCAAGGGATACAGGAGTACTGATGCATAGGGGCACCTGTACCCCAATGTTTATAGCGGCACTCTCAACAATAGCCAAATTATGGAAAGAGCCTAAATGTCCATCAACTGATGAATGGATAAAGAAATTGTGGTTTATATACACAATGGAATACTACGTGGCAATGAGAAAAAATGAAATATGGCCTTTTGTAGCAACATGGATGGAACTGGAGAGTGTGATGCTAAGTGAAATAAGCCATACAGAGAAAGACAGATACCATATGGTTTCACTCTTATGTGGATCCTGAGAAACATAACAGAAACCCATGGGGGAGGGAAAAAAAAAAAAAAAAAAAAAAAAAGAGGTTAGAGTGGGAGAGAGCCAAAGCATAAGAGACTGTTAAAAACTGAGAACAAACTGAGGGTTGACGGGGGGTGGGAGGGAGGGCAGGGTGGGTGATGGGTATTGAGGAGGGCACCTTTTGGGATGAGCACTGGGTGTTGTATGGAAACCAATTTGACAGTAAATTTCATATATTAAAAAATAAAAAATAAAAAAATAAATTAAAAAAATAAATAAATAAATAAAAAAAATAAAAGTTGTTTTTAGAGATGCACATAGGCCCCGTTCCAGACCTTCTGAATCTGAAACCTGGTATGTGGCCCAGTGATCTGTTTTCTCATGCAAGCTCTCCAGGTGATTCTGATGCACACTGAGTCTTAAAATCATTGCTTTTCTATTTTCCTTCCTACTTGGAAACATCTGTGTTTTTTGCTTTCTTTTCAAATTTTACATCTGCCTTTAAGAAGATGTCCTATTTTCATAAATAAAAAGGCACAGATTTAACTCATTCTTTTCATTGCTGCTATATATATTCCTGGGCACAGACATATCTCAGTTATTATTTAATTGGTAACCATTCAGATGCATACAAAACTAATAAATAGTTTCACAATAGTTTTAACATGTTGATGCCTGATTTTATGGTATATATTTTCTTTTTTTTTTTTTTTTTTTTTTTTTAATTTTTTTTTCAACGTTTTTTTATTTATTTTTGGGACAGAGAGAGACAGAGCATGAACGGGGGAGGGGCAGAGAGAGAGGGAGACACAGAATCGGAAACAGGCTCCAGGCTCCGAGCCATCAGCCCAGAGTCTGACGCGGGGCTCGAACTCACGGGCCGCGAGATCGTGACCTGGCTGAAGTCGGACGTTTAACTGACTGCGCCACCCAGGCGCCCCTATGGTATATATTTTCAAACCTGAAAATGTTGAATAAAATTTTTATGCATTTTAATTTAAATTATAATTTGTGGCTTTCCAAAAGGTGAAAAATGGGTTTACATTTGGGGACAACAACATATGGGTGCCTTCTTTTACCATGTCCCTAATAACATGGGGAATCAGCAATTTTTTATTCTTGACAATGTAATGGGTGAGAAGTGATATTTCATAATGACTTTAATTGCATTTGCCTAAGTCTAAAGATGATTGAGCATCTTTAGATGCTTGTTGACACTTTCTTCATTTAATTGTTGTTGACACTTTCTTCATTTAACTTTCTTTTTGTATTCTTTTCCAAATATTTTATACTATTTTTTTAGAAATTCTGTATTCATTATAGATTTTACATATAGATTGTCATGTATGTAACATATTTATTTTTTCTTTTGACCTTCTCATAACTTTTACCAAGCAGTTTTCATTTTTATAGAATCAGCTATGCCCTTCTTCTCCATAGTAGTGTCTTTGATTTCCTTTTAACACTTCATACATCCAATCCTTGAGATTTATACATATGGTCTCCAAAATTATATTCTAGTTTTTAAAAATTTACTTTTTACCAGATTATGGATCAGATTGAATATATATTGAGGTATCAAGAGAAACAATTGCATTTAAACAATCTACTTGACAGGTATTTTTATGTATAATGAAAATAGGGTTTGGGCTTTATTTTCTTCCTAGAGACTATTTTTACCAGTATCATTTTTTATGTTAACTATTTTTCTCCAAATGAAATGAAATGAGTTTGTTACTATATACTACATTTTCATATATATGCTAAAACACAAATTTCAGTATTCATTGATATAGTTTTACTTTTTCTTTAAGTCAGTATTTGATTCAGTTAGAAAGTTTATGATGTGTTTTATAATCTGGTTGGCAAATCCTCCTTCTCAATTTTTTTGTTATTGTTTCAAATTTTATTGGCTATTGTTATTCATTTATATATCCATATGAACTTTAACATTATTTTATCTTCCTCACTCTGGAAGACCCATTAAAAATTTATTAAATATATATATTAATTTTGAGAGTGTTACAATCCCAAATTATGTCATGTTTTTAATTTCTTCAGATCTAATTTTATACTACCCAATAATATTTTATGGGCATCACTGAAGTCTTACTTTTCTATTAAATTTATCTTAATTTCTTAGTATCACATTGTACATGATATAATCTTGCCAATCCATTGTTAAGTATTATTGAAAAATGAATCAGTGGCTTTTAAAAAATATATTTAGTCATTTTAACAATGCACATTTCTGGAATATTCTCTAATCATTTTTGATAGTCAGTTGGATTTGATTTTCTAAAACTTTTAAATGTTTATTTCCATATTTATTAAATAAAATGTTTCTATGGCTTTTCTGCTTGTATTATCTTTAGCAGAAATAAGTTATGCTAAGTTCATAAACTAAATTGGGAGGGGTTCATTTATTTCATCTGGACTAAGCTGAGTTGCAAAACATCTCACAAAACAACATGTTTAAATACTTACCATTTTATAGTTTTTATAGAGCTCATCTATTCCATATCCTTTCTATTGGTTTATATCCATTTTGTTTGTTTGTTTCTATTTTTTTTAATTTTTTTTATTTAAAAAATTTTTAATGTTTATTTATTTTTGAGGGAGAGAGACAGAGCATGATCAGGGGAGGGGCAGAGAGAGGGAGACACAGAATCTGAAGCAGGCTCCAGGCTCCAAGCTATCAGCACAGAGCCCAACACAGGGCTCAAACCCATGAACAGTGAGATCATGACCTGAGCCGAAGTGGGACGCTTAACTGACTGAGCCACCCAGGAGCACCTATCCATTTTTTGCAATTAATATTTAGCTATATATTTATATTAAAATGTATTTTAAGATTTTTTCCCATAGGTTTGTGTTTAATTTACCACTATGATTATTTTACTTTTTTATAACTTTTATTGAGATTTCTTCTTTAGTCCCAATCTTATATAGCTATTCTCTTCCACTTAAAAAAAAATCTTAATTCTAAGGAACTTACCTACTCTATTGATATTTTAAAATAAGTAAATTTTAGATTTATTGATCATTTCCACGTTAAAAATCTCTAAACTTTCAGCTTTTAATTTTATGTCTTTCTGTTCAGTGTCTTCAGATTGATTTTTCTGTTCATTATTTAATTTCTTATAACAAATAATATGTCTGTTGCTTTCCATCTTTAATTTTTCAGTATTGAAGGCAACTAAAATATTTTAAAATATATTTACCTGAGGCATCTGGGTGTCTCAGTGAGTTGAGCATCCAACTTCGGCTCAGGTCATGATCTTGCTATTTGTGACTTTGAGCCCTGCTTCCAGCTCTGTGCTGACAACTCAGAGCCTGGAGCTTGTTTCAGATCCTGTGTCCTCTCTTCTTTCTGTGAACCTCCCCACTCATGTTCTGACTCTGTCTCTCAAAAGTGAATAAATATTAACAGAAATAAAACAAAATAAAACATAATCACCTGTGTTGCACTGATTTTTGCTTAGAATGTTCTTTTTATTGCTTGCTAAATTGATAGTAATTTTAACATAGATTTTATTTTTGATGGAAAAGATATTTAGTAATTTACTTCACAATTCCCTAGTAGTTACAAAATTTATTTTCATCTTTCTATAATTTTTAATTTTATTGAATAAATTTAATTTTATTGTTTGTAGACATGTAGCTTGTAAACTGGCTAAGTTTTGAAATCTTTGAGATGTTTTGTTATTATTGTATAGGCTCATTTTTTTAATTCCATAAACGTAATGAAAAAAATCAGTAATCTAGGGAGTTAATGGACTTCCTGAGATCTGTGAGCTGTTCTAGCAAATTAATCAAACTCAATGAAGGGTTTGTGGGAACCTGTAATTTATTGCCAGTCTTTTAGAAGCACAGATAATAACCTATGTTTGCAATTGGCATCTGAAATGGCAGACAGTCTTAGAGTACAGAGCTTTTATCTGATGCTATGTCTGGGTAGATAGTTTCAGAATTAGTTGATTTTCCAGACACCCCATTGGCGTCCAAGAATTGCTATTTGGTATGGAGAATCCCCTATATACACATATTGGAATCAGGTCCAGAAACTAAAAAGAACTACCGTAGGACTTTTCCAAATCTTTCCTTTTAAAGTTTTACTTCATAATTAAAAAATAATCTTTCAATATCAAGACATTGTTTATTGTATCTATGGTAACATCTTTGCTTTCAAAGCACTACCAATTCTTGTCAATCTTGGTCTGAACTTAACTTCCTAGTAGCCCCCTCCACAAATAAAAAGAGTCTCTTCACCTCTGCACCCTCAATCATACATGTACTTTTACTTGAAATACCCAGTTTGGGATCACTTCTGTCAATTACAATCCTTCTGCCAATAGCCTTCTGAAAAACTGCATCCAACTTAGTGCTTTTCTAAATGTTTCCTGTGTTAAAAGTGCATGAGTTCTGAGAATTCGTGATATGTGTGTTTTAGTTTTTCTTTCCATTTTAATGACAACCTAAGGAAGACACTATAAGGATATAATTAAATTTAACTATATTATAATTGAGTATTGCCACAGAATTTTTGTGTCATTTGCCCATTTTCATAATTGTTCTCCCACAGTGTTAAAATTTATGAGACTCAGATGTTTCTATGGAGATAAAGTAATAATAATCTTATTTTACAGGCAAATATTTTATTTTTTCAAAGATAATTCACAATTTAAAAGTATTTAGATAGAATAAAATCTACTGTCTTAAGTTATTGTAATAGTGAGACTTTGCCTAAGCATCATGTAAATAAATAGAAAGGTGCTCTCAAACTAATGACAAGAAACTGAGTAGAAAACAAATATGTGAAAGTAAGTTTATACAAGTGATAGCAAAAGAATATAACTCGATGGGAGATGGGCTTCACAGTTATTTAAATAGATTACCTTGATAATAAATTACACAATAGATAAGGTTCACCATTTACACATGATTAACAACAACAAGACACACACACACACACATTCTGCAACTTAACTTTCAGTTTCTCTAACTGCTATACTCTATAAATCCTCTTTTCTGTACTTTTCATATTATGGGAGTTCTTTAGCAGTAAGAGTTTTGGAAAATACCTGGTAACCTACTTTAGATTATATAAATGGGATAAGAATCACTTTAAATTTCCCTCCAGGTATCTCTAGGTGCTACCTACCAGTAAGGAATTTTCAAAGGGTCTTCAAGATAGAAACCGAAAATAAGAAAATTTGTTTGACTGGCAGACTAGTGTTCAGAGTATAATATTAGCTTCCTTCCAGATGCTGAGCTACAGAGTTTTGGGTCTTTTCCATATAGAGGCAGTGGTTGGAGTGCAGAGGAAGATAGGGACTATAATTCTCTTCAGTCTCCAAAATTATGACAGCTCAGTCTCTTAGTCACAGTGTAGATAATCAGATTAAGCATATATTGAGTTATCAAAAGCAACAATTATACTTTAGTAAATGACTGAAGATAACATTTCATTTGAAGACGAAAACCATCTAATTTAGAAGATGAATCAGTCATAGAGGCTGAAGACCAACAAACCAGAGATCTGATAGGCACACACAAAAATGGTTTTCTAAAAATGAGCTCCACACTTTCTAAACATGAGCTCCACACTAGAAAAGCCCTGTTTCTGTATAGTTGCCATGATAACCAGGAGGAGAAAGTCTATACCAACTCAAAACTGTGGTTTTGATCACTTGATACATAAAAAATCAAGACTATATAGTAGTTTAGTAACAGAGGAAAAGAGCAATTGTTCCAAAGCATTATTCAGAGTCAAACATAATTTGAGCATCAGTTGGCATATGTGTTTGACTATGTATATATATACACACATATAAATACATATGCATATATGTGTATAATGTATGCATGTGAAGTGTGTATGTGTGAGAGAATGTGATGTGCAAGTCAGTCATAGCAGTTTGCCCATTCTGAGATTTTGAGCTTCTTAAATATTTATCTGTGCATAATTTATCGCATTGACACTTTGACACTTTGACATTTTAGACTGCATAAAGCTTTGTTGTGAGGATGGGGTACTCCTGCACAATATAAAATGCTTAGCAGCATCCCTGGCATCTACACACAGATACCAGTAGTAGACAACCTCCTAGTTGTGACAACTAAATATTTCTCCAGACATTGCTAAATGTTCTGTGGGATGCAAAATGCCCCTAGTTAAGAACCACTGCTTAGAGGGAATGATACAGTAAAATAAACTTGCAGAAACTATTATACACAGATCTTTTGTAAATACATAATTTCAATTTTATATATTGCTATAGTCTTTAAATATTCCATTATATATTCTATTTCCCAAATAAACTTGAGAATTATGATTACTTTCTTAATAAAATCTATACATATTGATAAGGTCAAAGTTATTGCCATATTCTTTTAGTTTGTAAAGTCTGCTTAAATTCATGAGAAGTCTGTAATGATTGAGCGGTTATTAATTGTCTACAAAGTAGGATGTAAACTATATAATAAACTCCACAGTTTGTATTAGAATTATAAAGGCTAGGGACGTCTCCAGCTTACATAAAATTACTGCTATACACAAGACAAATGTTAATAACAACATGAATTGAAAGTGTTTTAAAAATAAATACTTGTCTAATTTTGAAAACCTATTGGAATGTTGCAGTATTTTGATGTTTTATGCATTAATCCCTTCTGAAATATTGTGCTGCTTTGTTAGAATTTTCAAAAACACATTGAAGAATTAAATTGTCAAGTAGCCTTTCCAGCTTGTTCTTTTATTTACATTTATCTTAAAAGAGGGTAATTTATCTGGGGGCGCAAGAAGAACTATCCATCACACTAATGCACACTCAGTTTAAAATCTGCCCTTCATACTATGACTTGTCAAGCTCAGTTTGCAGTGGTGTTGTCTGCTGGAAAGGGAAGCTGAAATATGTACACCCCATGTTTGTCTCTGTAGAACATTTTTTCTGTTTTACATTTGTGTGGGAGCAGCAAAACAAAAAATCATCTGCTAAAAAGAGTAACCTCCATAATCATCACTCCCAAAATCTGCTGAACTGATCCTCATATGTCTACACAGATGGTGAAGTGGTGAAATGGAACCAAGAACACCTCGAGGCAGTTGTTATTGTTAATCTCTGGAGGATTTCAACGTGGAAGCATACCTGCCCTGAGTATGCGTCAACTGTACAAGTCAAACAGATATTTCAATATATCATCTGAAAAGCAGGATAATAAAATGTTCCTGTATCTACTCTTCTGTTCAAACAAACTATAGATTTTTACGGATGTGAAAATAAAAATGTACTCATAGCCTTGCTTGAGGACTACATTATCAACAACATTTGCTGCAACTTTGCCCTGAGCCGCTTCTGACTTTTAAATTCCTATAAGTTCTGTTGTAATGCATTTAAATAAAAAATCTGGACTGGAAAAGTGGCATGCCAGGAAGAGTATGGAACTTTATAGGATAATCAAAAAGACAAACTCCATTTCCATTTGTTAAGAAGTAAGTAGTAATTAAAAGAAGCAAGACCCCAAGAACCTTTTGATGTTTAAAACAAGGTGATGAGTGTCATTTTAATACAGATGATGACATTTGGAAGTTACTCCCGGTTAATTTTCTGGCCAAGGCTATTCTATAGCTCTAAGCACAACCAATTAAAATGTGGGAAAGGAACCAAAAAGATATAATCTATCTTGTGAAGATAGTCACTGGGAATTTGTACTTTAAAATGGAACTTCATTTTTATTAAAAGTCTTTTTAATAAAAATGTTTTATTTTTTATTTATTTATTTATTTATTTTTTTGAGAGAGAGAGAGAGAGAGAGAGAGAGAGAGAGAATCCCAAGCAGGCTCCACACTGCCAGCACAGAGCCCAAAGCAGGACTCCACCTCACAAACCCATGAGATCATGACCTGAGCCGAAATCAAGAGTCGGATGCTTAATGAACTGAGCCACCCCGGTGCCCCTTAAAGAGTCTTCTTTAAGAAACTTGTTCATGTTTGCTAGCACAATACGGAAAGAAATTTTCACAGTTTTCACAATTGTGAAAAGCTCCATTTAACTTAGAAAAAGAGTATCTTTGCAGACCCTGGGAGTACATATTTTGAGAGATGGAGAGGGAGAGAAACAAATTCTTTTTTATTTATTTTTATTTTTTTAAGTGTTTATTTTTGAGAGAGACAGTGTGAGTGGGGAGGAGCAGAGAAAGAGGGAGATACAGAATCTGAAGTAGGCTTCAGGCTCTGAGCTGTCAGCACAGAGCCCGAGGCAGGGCTCAAATCCACAAACTGGGAGATCATGACTTGAGTCGAAGTTGGACGCTCAACCGACTGAGCCACCCAGGTGCCCCACCAATTCTTAATCAGAGTCTTATTCTGCCATTCTTTTGACCAACTCCTAATGGTTACTATCTCCCTCTTACCCCCACCTCCCTCTCTCTTTCCCTATACATTAGGTAGTAAATGGACATGTGCAGTGGAAGGAACACTCAAAGGAATACCCCTGTGATCAACAAAACTGGCTAACATCCTCCTTTGACAGGATGTCACAGCCTACAGGGACTCTCCCTAGGGAGATTCATTCCCAGTCCAGAAAGAAGGTGTCCTCAGCTTGACCTTTAGCTAGTTATACAGCCATTAACATAGATTAGCATTGTGGTTATAGCCCCTCACCGCATGGAGAAAGGCTGCCTTGATAGTTCTGGTACAAATCCTGTAGAGCCAAAAACTTCCTCTTCCAACCTGTGGGAGGAGTCCCCCACATGATTGCAAGTAGAGTCCATTAGAAACTGCCCTATCCACGAAGAAGATCCACTTAAAACAAACAACAAACAAACAAAAACAAAGACCCCTGTAGCCTCAAGGCAGTTGTCATCTTTGGCCTGCCTGCTCTCCCAACTTGAGAGTGTACTGTTGCTTTAATAAACTGCTTTGTGCTTGCTACTTCCCTTCTGCTGCCTTTGTGTGGATCTAGTGCAGATCCTCAAGTAAATCTTTTCACAGAGAACAAAACCTTCCATTCATACAATGCAGACTCTCCCGCTGGTAATGCTAGTGTTAGTAAAAGTACTGAAACTAATGAAATTTTCACTTAGTACTTCTTTCTTCTTTCACTTAGGTGTGGCATATATGTAACAGTAGAGTATTTTTAAAAGATTTCTATTGCAAAAGTATATTGCTACATTTAGTAATTAAAACACCGTTTTCCACAGGAAACAGTCTCAAACCGTTCTCAAGTACAAGTCAGCACCCCAAATCTATGTTCAGTGTAACTCAATCACCATACGTTTCTTAAAGGACAATATGAAAATAAATATAAGCTACAGCAATTCTAAATCCTTCAAATTTTATCTCTCTTTAAAAGCTGCTGTTCTGCTGTTCCCATATACATTTTATTGTAAACTTTGAACACATACTTCTGATATCCTTTCATTATCATCTCTCATATTACTTCTCCAATTTTTTTTCCCCCCTGGAAGATGAGCAATTGGGTCTGACAGGGAAGAATCTTAGTGAAGAGAAGAAATGAATTGGTCAAAGCAGAATCCTCCTTGGCAGATAATAGAAAACAGAGGGAATAATGTCAAAATAATTTTATACAATTTTATATAATACTGTGATTGTGACACAATATTTGCTTTAGAATAATGTAGATTAGCCTAAAAACAAAATAGAAAGATTATTAAATTAATGACAGAACTTTTAAAAGTGTGTTTATCTATTCAGTAGACATTTATTCTATGTGAATAAACAATTTAAAACACAGAAAGTACAAATGGCTGGGAAAGAAGAAAAAAAGTCTATGTTTATCTTCACTAGTAGTCTAGTAGTAAAAAACAAAACAAAAACAAAAACTCATTCAAGGATAAATAGTGTTCAAAAAAATGTTATGTGGAATTAGATGCTATTATTCAAAACCTGACTTCTCTACTCACTGCATATATGAAGATGGACATGGAACTAAGTCCCAGTTTCTTCTTCTGTAAAATGGGGCTAATTTTACCTTAGAGTGGCATTGCCCACTAGAACTTTCTCTGATGATGGAAATATTTCATATCAGCCTGATATCTAGTCAGTAGGTACTTGTAGTTATTTGACTACTTTAGGTGTTATTAGTGTTAGTGAAGAACTGAATTTTTCTTTTTAATGTTTACTTATTTTTGAGAGAAAACAAAAGAGCATGAGTAGGGGAGGGGCAGAGAGAGAGAGAGGGACACAGAATCTGAAGCAGGCTCCAGGCTCTGAGCTGTCAGCACAGAGCCTGACACAGAGTTGGAACTCAAGAACAGTGAGATCATGACCTGAACAAAAGTGGGACACTTAACGGACTGAGCCATCTAGGTGCCCCCTGAAGAACTGAATTCTTTACTTTAGTTAATTTAAATTTATATATTCATATGTGATTAGTGACTATCATATTGTTCAGCATAGCCTTAGAGTATTTATTGATATTATTAGAAAATTATATTAGTTTACTAAAATAAGATCTCATTGTTTATTCACAAAATTAGCAAAGATTAAAAAAGTAATGATAGTCAACGTTGACCAAGGTGTGGCAAGAATATTTCTTTTTTTTTTTAAGTTTATTTGTTTTGAGCAAGAGGGAGGAGCATGAGCAAGGGAGGGGCAGAGAGAGAAGGAGAAAGAGAGAATCCCAAGAATTCTCCACACCTGGGCTCAGACTTATGAACTGTAAGACCATGACCTGGGCCTAAACCAAGAGTTGGCCATTTAACCAACTGAACCACCTAGGCGCCCCAAGAAAATATTCCTTAAAATTATTATGCAAGAGTACATTAATGCTATATTAGAAAGAATATTGAGAATATATACCAAAAGTCTTAATATGTTAATAATTTTTATAGTTTTTCATTTCAAAATATAACCTAAGAAAATAATTTTCAGACTAAGGCTTTTGCCCAACTGACTTTCATGTTAAAAGATTAATCAGTTGCTGTAGGAACTCATTAATCCATTGCATATGCAAAGTAAGTGACAATATGAACAACTAATAATTAAGTGCCTATTAAGTTGGCACAGATTGATGCAAGTTGTAGTATAGTGAAAAACAGCAACAAATCAATACAACTGGAAGCTTGAGGAAAGGCATTTTAGTTCTCATAGCAGCTAGTTGTGGGTTTTGGGAAAAAGCAAATAACTGCTCTGGTCTTGCTTTCTCATGCAAAAATAAATGGTAAATAATATATAAAAGAAATTCCAATTCTATAATTCTATGTCTGTTGGTGTTTTCATCCAAAGCCCAGAAACAAGTTTAAAAAATAGTCATGTGGCCTGCCACAGTTGTATTTAATAGGACTTGGATCTTTGGAGAAGGATTAATGTCTGTCCTGAGGCATATATGCTTTTAAGTTGGTTTAATTTGTCAAATACTCTTTGAGAGTAAACCATTGTACATGATCAAAGAAGGGGAGAGCACATCTACACTCATCTTACAGTAACATACAAGGAAGAGTCCTTGGAGTGGAGGATACAAAATGAAAGAGCTCAGAGACACATACAGCAAAGAAGTAAGCTGGGTAACAGACCAGATGAAATATTAACCATGGTGAGAACTTGACAATTTCTGTAAGGTTTAGTAATCAAGGTAAAGTCTAAAAGCAAGGCTGCACATTTTAGATTTTACCAGTATGAATTATGGTGATAAACTGGAAAGAAAATCTTCAGACTATCTGTATAGGATGTTGATGAGATAAACTTGCATGACAGGGTATTCCTGATCCGATCAACATACTATATGTATATTTAATATTATATATAATTCAATTCATATATTAGGTATACATTCATATATAAAAACATATATCTTATATAATATGTAATATAGCCAACTATTAGATTTAGATTTTTTAAAATATTTATTTTTGAGAGAGACAGAAAGCAAGCATATGTGCATGAGTGGGGGAGTGGCAGATGGAGAGAGAGAGAGAGAGAGAGAGAGAGAGAGAATTTCAGCACAGAGCCCCACACAGGGCTCAATTCCATGAGCCTGGTATTGTGACTTGAGCCAAAATCATCAAGCACCCTTAGGTTTAGATTTAGATTTGAACTGATATGACAAAGAGTATGATGCTATTAATGACTAATAAACTATGAATATGGGAAGGAAGAGAGAAAATTTTGGAAAAAAGATAATATTTTGTGGTCTAATAAATATTACAAGATAGCTAAGGGAAATAAAAATCAGAAGCTTTAACAGGAAGTCAGAACAAGAGAGAGATTTGTTTTGATCTATAGTATGTATATTCCCTGGAATCAAAACAGTAGTCACCATTGGGGCTAACAGCTTTCTTTGCCTCACAATTCAAGTTGTTAGAAAATCTTTTCTTCAAACACATTTAAGCCTTCAGGATCCATCCAGGCTCTAAGGCAATCATATCCAATAAATCAAACCTAAGAAACTTTCATTCCACTATGGAAGTTATCCCATGTCCTCAATCCTTAAGTTATGTCTCACTACCCTTCCATTTTAGTTCTAATCAGAACTTGAACATAGAATTTGTGGCATATTTGACCTCACTTCCACCCTTTGCTCTTGTCCAAATAATTCTGGATTTGGTTCTCTGTTCAACTATATTACATATGTTCTCAACATATTTCTGACTCAGCTGCATTATTGGCTTATTCTTTATTGGCTACCTAAAGTGGGATATTCTATTCAAATTGTCCTTCAAGATCCAAAACTATGTCCACACATTAGCACTGGGTGTCAACACTCAAAATTATCCCCCTTTGCCGGAAATGATTTCAATACATATAATTGCTCCAGGGGCCATATCTATGCTCTAGGATCTGTTCCCTGGCAGTGGTTTTCAACCTAACAAATGTAATCTGATCCAATTTCAGCAAATCAAATTTTCTTTTCCAGAATTGAAAGTTGAACAGAGATACAGAGATTACAATCCATGGGATCTGAGACTTTAGAAATAAGTTGGTACCTTAGAAAAAATTTCTGTGAACTCTGGTTCCTGGACAAGACCTGCATGTTTCACTTTGCTTCTGTTCCCTGAGGTGCTCAAGGAAATGCTCAATGAATGTATTTTGCTTATGCTTTCTAAGGTGAGTGTCAACCAGAAAAACTTTAACAAACACAATCACACACACAACCCTGTGAGGTTAAAAATACACATAGGCAAGAGTCAGAACAAATATCTCTGCCTCTATCTATTGATCACCTATCTGCTTTGGGGTATCTCACTTAAGTAATCTGACCCTTATTTTCTCATTTGAAAATTGGGGTTTAAAAAAAAAAGAAAATTGGGCTGATCTTGGTTATTTCTTCTGTTACGTTTTTTTCCCTTCTCTAACATTTTTTATGAGTGCCTATTAAAAGGCAGACTACAAAGACCCATTCCCCCAGAGCTATTGACTGAGTAAGGGGCTGGGTAAGGGGTAGAAAATATGGCCTAGAAAACTGCTTTTATTTAGGTTCACTATCTATCTATATCTATATCTATATCTATATCTAATCATCTATATCTATATCTATATCTATCTATATCTATCTATATCATCTATCTATATATATATGTGCTTAAGTTATAGGTATGTGTATATTTATAACTATATCATAGACTGAAATAGCAATAACCACAGGACTGTGTCATATTCTCCCATTTGAATTAACTATGATGAGATTTTGTGGAAGAGAAATTGAGAGAAAAAAAATAAAGTTAGAGAATTCAAGTAAAATGTGACTAGGAAAAACTCTTTTTCTCCACCTTATCCCATTCCATTTAATAAAGAAAAATACTGGTTTTGTGAATTTACCTTTTACTTATGAATATAAATGAAAGAGAACAGCTCTGAATTATACATTTCATCTCAGATGAGAGATGTCTTATTTTATAAAGTTATTCCAGAGGTGCAGAATGCACACATGGGCTGACTTCCAAATAGACGTTAAACATCTTATTTCACTTTTATCTAAGTTTTATAGCCTATGGACAATGTAAACACAATTACCATCCATTGGACTTTGTTTTTTTTTTTTTTTTTTTTGAATCTCATTATTTGAACTATACCTGAAGGAGATTCTAAAACATTTTCTCTTTTTAAAAGTATAAAATTATTTTAATTATGCCAAATAATATTTGAGACAGTTCATAGATTTAGGTATTAAAAGAAAAGAAAAAAAAAAAACAGAAATAGAGTCTTGTATATATGGGCGAAAGAAAATGGAGGAAAGCCATTCTGGTGCCTCATCAGTCTCCCCTCTGTCTCCTCAGCATTACCACTATCCTTTGATTGACTGTCATGGAAATTTACCAGTCAACAAGCATTGTCAAACCATGAGAAATTCCCTGTCCTCATTTTCTTACATGCCTTTATGGAACTCTCAGGTGGAAGCAGATTTAGTTACTACAGCTCTGTGCTGGATTTTAACTACTGACATAAAAATGAAAGCTCTTTCCATCCCTCTGGATTTTCTTCATTTTTACTCTCTGTTTCATAGGACAAAAAAACAGGTGTTGAATCAGTATTTTCATGAAGTTACAAAAATTTCCTGTTTTCATTTTAATTAAATTGGAAAGAACTTGAAATTTGAACATGGTGATGAGTCAGACAGTGGTAAACCTGAAACTCAAGAGAGAAATACATCTTCAGGGCTTAAGATGAAAAACATAACAATGAGTAGTTCATTTCAACTGCATGTGTCCTTGTCCATGGAAGAGAGGAAAAGTCATAAGTACGATGTTAGCACATTTCTGGTAAACTAGCAACGTTAGTTTTCACATTTGGAGTTTTACACAGGGGAAATGCAAAATGACAGCAAACTTTTTTGTCCCTTTATTTTCTTTAGATTCCAAGTTACACTCTTATAGTTGTATTTAATATTGCTCACTCTACCTCCTCTCTTCTCTGTCTCTCTCCCTCTGTGTATAATAAACCTCATGAAAAATTCCACACTCATCTTCTCAGAAGTTTATTTTCTAAGTTATATTCTCTCATTTCAAATGCTAGATTTAACATCCGCTGTGCCTCATTACTAAGTGTGGTAAGTGGTTTGCTCCCTAATCTCTGAAGGGCTGGCACAGAGGCAGCTTTAGGGCTTAAACAGGTGATGGTGATTCAGAGTATAAAGTCAGCAGGTGTTGGTCATAACCATCATGGGAATAACTACAACATAAATGCTGGTCCCAAAAGGAAGTAAAATGATTAGCTCATTGATAGGTATTTATTTTAAATGGTGCATAAATCTGTGGTTACAGGGTTTGGCATGGTTCGTTATTTTAAAATTCAATTGTATATTTTATGACTTGTATGGCACAGTTTCTGTTGCCTTTGTCTTTCATTGCTAAAGTCATAGCAATTTTAATAGAAGCGGCATACTGGCTCATGAAATCAATTAGCGGAAGCAAACCTTCAAAATCAGAAAAAAATGTGATATTAAACCTATGTGTTTACTACCTACCTCTCATAATAGACTGTAAGTAGGAATCATAGCTATCTTGTTCACTGCTTTAAATCCATCCTTCTAGCACAGTGTCTAACTCATATTAGGAGCTTGATAAATATTTGATTGACTGAATGAATGAATGATATCTTACAACCATCTTCTCTAGATTATTACCATTGTCTCTATTCCCCCAGGATCTTATTCTATACTTAGAAACATCCTTTATTTCTCAGAGCAGAGTTATATTTAACCAAGCTTTATAGAAGTTATGGCATTAGCATTGGGGAATAACAATGTAGAAATGGAAAAATAGTAAAATGAACTGCATAATATATATGGCTACTCCAAAAATACATGATGTCCTTCACAGTAACCCTTTCTAGTTAAGTCTGGACAAGGACAACTTACTCGCCTCACTATTACCTTCATACCCGGAGACATGCCTTGATAAGTTCTCTGGCTTTTGATTGAGGTTCTCAAATTCTCCCTCCACTTTCATCTATTTGAATCATGTTCTAGGAAATGTACTTCACAATATACACATTTTTAAGATAATAGGAAGAACTGTTGACTTCTTCTTCTTCTTCTTCTTCTTCTTCTTCTTCTTCTTTTAGTACTTCACATTCTAGTTTAGGACATATGCTTTAAATTTATACAAGCAGAAATCCAAGCAAAGAAAATCATTACCCTTGAATATTAACTCAAATCTTCACTCCTGGAAATTGGACAAAGGTCTGTTATCCCATCTACTCATTTGAGTTTCAATTGGAGCCAACTCATACCTAATAATTTAGGGAGGATGAGGATGATGGGTACCAATTTCTTGAATTCAGATTAAATTCAGCAAAAATTGACTGAGCACCTACCATATGCCAGATGGTTTTCTATAATGAATAAAATGCTACAAAGTAAAGCACAACTTAGAAGAAGGATAAATATGTCTAAGTGTAACTAAAATATAACATAATGATTGCTATATTAACATAATGAGGAAAGTTCTAGAAGAGCACAGGGGAAGGAGTAATTATACTTTGGAATTTCAAGGAATCTAGCACAGAAAATGTCTCATTTAAACTGGGCCTTGAAAGGAAGGAATAAAACATATGAAAAGAATTCTAGTAAATGTGGCATCTAAATACATGGTTTTACCTTTTCAATCTTCAGTAAATCCTTGGCAATCCTTACCACTTGATAAAATTACAAGAACAGTATGAAGAAATATACTCCCCCTCCTCAAAATTAAAGAGAATTGGAGAAGAGACCGCTGTAGATAGAAGATACTTCATACCATGAGAAACAGCTGAAGGAAATAATAGCCAAAATTAAATGCCAAGGATCTGCAGAGGAAGGTGGCAATGAGAACTTTAGTTTCACACAAGATGAGCAAAAGGTTACATTTTTTTTTTTAATTTGAACATTAGTTAATATACAGTGTAGTCTTGGCTTTAGAGTAGAACCCAGTGATTCATCTCTTACATATGACACCCAGTGCTCATCCCAACAAGTGACATCCTTAATGCCTGTCACCCATTTAATCTACCTCCTTACCCCCACCCCTTGTAGCAACCCTCAGTTTGTTCTCTGTATTTAAGAGTCTCATGGTTTGCCTCCCTCTCTGTTTTTATCTTATTTTTCCTTTCCTTCCCCTATGTTCATCTGCTGAGTTTCTCACATTCCACATATGAGTAAAATCATGATATCTGTCTTTCTCTGACTTATTTCACTAAGCATAATACTTTCCAGTTCCATCCAAGTTTTTGCAAATGGCTAGATATCATTATTTTTCATCATTGAATAGTATTCCATTGTGTGTGTGTGTGTGTGTGTGTGTGTGTGTGTGTGTGTGTATCACATCTTCTTAATCCATTCATTAGTTGAAGGACGTTTGGCTCTTTCCATAATTTGGCTATTGTTGACAGTGCTGTTCTAAACATTGGGGTGCATGTGTGCCTTCGAATCAGCATTTTTTATCCCGTGGATAAGTTACTAATAGTGCCATTTCTGGGTCATACAAAGAAAATCAATAAGGAAACAATGGCTCTGAATGACATAATGGACCAGATGGATTTATGTATATTCAGAACATTTCATCCTAAAGCAGAAGAATACACATTCTTGAGTGCACATGGAACATTCTCCAATTAGATCACATACTGGGTCACCAAACAGCCCTCAATAAATACAAAAAGATTGAGATCATATCATGCCTATTTTCATATCACAATGCTATGAAATTGAAATTAACCACAAGAAAAAATTTGAAAAGTCCCCAAATACATGGAGATTAAGGAACATCCTACTAAAAAATGAATGGGTTAACCAGGAAATTAAAGTAGAAATTTAAAAACACATGGAAGAAAATGAAAATGAAAGCATGAGAGTCCAAACCCTCTCAGATGCAGTAAAGGCTGTCCCAAGAGGAAAATACGTTGCAATTCATGCTTACCTCAAGAAGCAAGAAAGGTCCCAAATACATAACCTAACCTTCCACCTGAAGAAGCTAGAAAAGGAGCAGCAAATAAAGCCCAAAGCCAACAGAATAAGGGAAATAATAAAGATTAGAGCAGAGATAAACAATAAAATATAATAATAAAAAAAAAACAGTAGAACAGATCAATGAAAACTAACAGCTGGTTTTTGAAAGAATAAACCAAATTGATAAACCTCTAGCCAGGCTTCTCAAAAAGAAAAGAAAAAGGACCCAAATAGATAAAATCATGAATGAAAGAGTAGAAATTACAACCAAGACCACAAAAATACTAATATTATAAGAGAATACTATGAAAAATCATATGGTAACAAACTGGACAAGATGCAAGAAACAGAAAAATTCCTAGACGGTCACACACTACCAAAACTCAAATGGGAAGAAACAGGAAATTTGAACAGAACCATAACCAGCAAAGAAATTGAATCGGTTTTCAAAAATCTCCAGATGGCTTCCCAGGCGAAATCTACCAGACATTTAAAGCAGAGTTAATACCTATTCTTCTCAAACTATTCCAAAAAATAGAAATGGAAGGAAAGCTTCCAAACTTATTCTATGAAGCCAGCATTACCTTGATTCCAAAACCAGACAAAGACCCCACTAAAAAGATCTACAGGCCAATATCCCTGATGAAACTGGATACATGAATTCTCAACAAGATACTACCAAATTGAATTAAATAATACATTGAAACAAAGGTTACATTTTTTAAGATGCTACTCTACTAAAAATTAGAAAACACATTTCTATAAGGTTTTTTTAATTCCTTAACACAAATTATTGAAGTATCTAAAGTTTAAGAAAATTTTAGATATTTGGTGAAGACAATTTTCAAGGAAATGACTTACAAATTTTAATTAGTACGTAATGTTAGGATGTATAAACTCCTTTGTAATATAGAGACTAAGTGGGAAGTCTGGCAATCAGTTTTAAACATTGATAATGATAAAACAAGAAGTAATAGACCCAGACACAATACCTATAGAAAGGGAAAAAGTCTAAATAAAGCACATTAGTAACAAATTGTAGTGAACAGTGTTGACTTATAGGAATATTTTATCATGTGTAATTAAGATTTAACCTTGAAAAGCGAAAACAATTTGATTTAGGAAATGATATAATATGCTGATATCATTGTTGAAACAAGATCAAATTTATGTTGTTGTTCACCAATGGTAAGAAGCCAATGGAAACAAATTGAAGACTTTATAGCTGTGATGACTAACCACTCTAAAATCTTAGCAACTTATAACAACAAATATTTATTCTTGCTCAGATCTGTTCCTGAGAATCTCCTTTCTCAAAACCCAGGCTGGCGGAGCAGCCCTATTTGGGACATGCTATTCTCTTGGCAGAGGGCCAAAAACAAAACGAAACAAACAAAACAAACAACAACAACAAAAAAAAACCAAGACAACTGGTGGAGATTTATAATGCTTCTTAAAACTTCTGCTTATATGTAGCATCTTCCACATTACTTCAAATGTCATTGATCAAGTACATCACAAACCATGAGTACCATTTATGGGACAGTATACATTCCTCTCATAAGAAGCACAAACTATCATGGGGCATGGAGTTAGGCCAAATCTTCTTACAGGAACTGGAGAATATTCCTGGGAACTATAATACAAGCTATCACACTATTTCTAAAATAAAACCAAAACAACAAAAACGCCACCAAACATTTTTAAAGGACAAATATACTAAAATGCTAATGTACATAAAATGTGAAATATTAGATGAACTCTTATAGAAATCAAAACAAAACATGAGTGACTACTATCATCATCATTTATCATTTTCCCGATCCTATGACATAATGGAAGGACATTCAAATGAAAGTTTCTCTGTTCAGCAAGTTGCTTATGTCTTCCAGTACATTTAATCACTATTGTTTTTCTCTTCATAAAGATCCTTTACATTTCTGTTCTTATGACTTGATTATTTATGGATATCTAATTATTGTGAATTGAATCACATTATCTATTCTATCTCTAATTGGTTACTAGTAGGAATGCTCTGTTATTGCCTATTTTCTTTCTCATTTGAATCATTTAAAGTTTATGTCTTTCAGTGATAAGCTACCCATAATTTTACTTTGGTTTTTGACATTTTCTTTAATAAGCATATGTTATATTCATAAAGAAATATGAAATCCCATTAGAAAATCTCCAGAGTATTTTTTAATTCAAGCATTATATGGTAGCAGCTTGAGAGACTCACAGTTTAGGTTATGATAAATTGAAGGCACATTTGCATTTCAGACATTAGAAAAATTTTGTCACAAAACCTAGCAGAATTCTTGCCATTTAACATTGATTTAATTTCTTCCATTTGATACAGTTACTGGCATCAGATTTGGGTCCTGATTATACTTTAAGCCTAGAATAGAGCAAGGAATTTACTCATAAATTATGGTCAGGAACAAATAAATCAACCAAATTGTAGTGTACAGAATGTTTTCAATTTTAGCTAAAATATTACTCTCAATTGGGAATCAATCACCATTGACAGACTTGTTATGTTGTATATGATATGGAAAGGCATTCTTATTATGTATCAGGAAGATAATGGGTGCATTTAGGATAGAACAAACAGGGTATATTCAGAGAATTCGATGTTATTAACTGATATGTGTCACTTCAATTTTTGAAATTTAGTAATAAGCCAGAAATAGCAAATTAGGTAAATTGTAACAAAGCAGCTGAGTAGTGAAACGGTGAATTCCAGCTACACTGAGACTACCCTTAAGTTGGATAATTAACTTCAGGTTTAAAATAGACGAATAGATAATAAACCATATGATTACTGATTAACTATTGCCCACGTGCATAAATTGGGATGGAAAGACATCAAGGAATAGTCAAAGTGTTCATTTTAGTGTGTTACTAAATCCCATGGAATTTTGCAAAGGGATAAGGAAGATAATGCGTTACATTTATGTTTAAAATTTGTTGAAAGCTTAGTTAAGAGCCAGGCAGAATGCTACGTTTCTTTATATGCCTCATTTAATCTAATCCTATCAACCTCTCTATAAAGGAAGTACTACAATTTCTATGTACTTTAGAAAATACAAAAATTGGCTTAGAGGAGTAAAATAATTTGTCCAAATACACAATTTCAACAAATATTAATGTAATTTCATTAGTTAGAAAAATTGTTTTCTGTTTATTATTATAAGACTATTGCAGTGACATGAACTTGGATGATAGTGAGATTACACAGTTTGTTAAGTGCTATAGGCTAGGCTTTTTATTTTTTCTGTTAAACTGTGGACAGAACACATATGTTTCTCTTGACATCCTTCACTGAGATGAGAGTGGTGGCAAACCAAGATGAATATATGTTGGTAATTTTCTAAAAGTGAAAAACTAACAAGAAACAAATCACTGATACATAGAGGAAAGAAAATTGTACTATGCATTGTTAACAGGAAGGGGCTGTAGTATAATTTGCAGCTGATCTTCCTGATGAAAAACAGGGAAGTGGACAGTTTAAGAGCTGGGTAAGAAGCATGAGAAATGGAATGACCTAACTGAAATTTCATCTCTAGTAAAGTTTCTCTGGTTGGCCTTATCACTCCACCAAGAGAGGTAGGCAGTCTGATATATTTTTATCCAAGAATGAAACAAAACCAAAATTACTTGGAGGTCCTTTTTTAACCATTGTTAATGGGAGTTTATTGTGACATTTCATGGGCCTCTCTGCAGATAGGCAATTATCTGCATAGTGATGATAAAAAAAAGTTTATACTGCAGTAGGCCTGGCAAACATTCAGATTTCCACTCACCATTTCTTTATAGGTATAAACCCAGTAGTAAAACAGAATAGCAGAGGACTCAACCAAAGAAGTGAGAAAAATCAATGTAGTTCTCTCTCTTACATATGCAAAGGGCCTCAAGATCAGCAGGTATATAAGGAAAAGTAGCATGAAAGAGAACCAATTAAAAAACAAACCAAAATCAAAAACCAAACAAAACCAAAACAAACAAGAACAAAGGACTAGTAGGGAGCCAAAAGATTTGGTTTGAATATTCACAGAGAAATTTAAAAAGATATTTCAACCATAAAATAAGAATAAGATACTATTAAAAGAAAAATAATATAAAGGATGCTACTAATTGGAAATATAATTGTCAAAATAATTTAATCCTCAAGATAAAATAAAATAAAATGTCTCATAATGTAGGACAAAGACTGGACACTATAAAAAAAATGAGAGAATTGATCTAGAAGAAGTGATACCTTACTACAGTAATCCAGGAGGGATAATTGAGATCAAAATTATCAGAGATCATATCAATGTTGACTGAAGTATGCAAATGATCAGTATATCTTTCTGTCTTTGAGACATAATTTACATACAGTGTATGTACAGAACTTAAGAGTAAATTATATGGATTTTGTAAAACATTCTCATTTGCCCTAGTTATTTCAATGTTCATTACCAGTCAACCCTTAATCTGTCCCTCAACTCCAGTCACCTGCTTACTGTTTTTTTCTACCATGATTTCTATCATAGCTTGATACAGAACTTTACACACAAAAAAGCCACAAAATACATATTCTTTTGTGACTTTCACTAACAAAATATTTTTGAGTCTCTTATATGCTGTGGTATTATTAGTTCATCCTTTTTTTGGTCATATAACATCCCAATGAATGAATAACTACAATTTGTCCATTCACCTGTTGATGGGCTTTAGGTTGTTTTCAGTTTTCAGCAATAATGCATATAGATTCTGTGATCATTCATGGCATACATTTTAAAAAATTTTCACGGATAGAGGTTTCTATTTTTATTTCTCTGGATAAATAAGTAGGGTTATTTTTTTCTTTTTTTACATCTTAATTATCTATCTGTTTAATTTAAATTTTTTTTCTTAATGTTTTTATTTATTTTTGAGACAGAGAGAGACAGAGCATGAGCAGGGAAGGAGCAGAGAGAGAGGGAGACACAGAATCGGAAGCAGACTCCAGGCTCTGAGCCATCAGCACAGAGCCCGATGCGGGGCTCGAACTCACAGACTGTGAGATCATGACCTGAGCCGAAGTCAGATGCTCAACCGACTGAGCCACCCAGGCACCCCAACTATCTGCTTAATTTAAAAGAAACCACTAAAAATTTTCTCAAGCCTCTATTTTACTCTTTCATCACCATGTATCATAGTTTTGGTTACATTTTTGGCAATATTTGGTGGTGTCAGTTTTTTTTCCAGCCATTCTGGCTTGTAAAAAAGGTAATATTTTGTGGGTTTTACTTTTATTCTCCTGATAACTAATATGTGTTAGTCATACTTTATTATTTTATCTTTATTTAATGACCTTTCTAGAAGAAAGATCATAGCAAAAAGTAAGTCTTATTTTTTTCTTATTCCATTAGCTGACACAAAATAACAGATTTTTATTTGTTTCATCTTTTCATGTGCTTCTTGGTCATTTGACAGTCTTTCTTTTGAAATATCTGTACAAATATTTGTCCACATTAAAAAAATTTTTTTAACATTTTTATTTATTTATTGAGAGACAGAGAAAGACAGAGCGCAAGTGGAGGAGGGGCACAGAGAGAGAGAGGGAGACACAGAATCCGAAGCAGGCTCTAGGCTCTGAGCAGTCAGCACAGAGCCTGATGGGGGGCTCAAACCCACAAACTGTGAGATCATGACCTGAGTTGGTCTGACACTTAACCGACTGAGCCACCCAGTGTCCCCAAATTTTACCCACTTTTTTATATGATTGCTTGTCTTTTATTGTTGAAATGCATAGATAGATGACTCATACATAGATGGGTTTTAGGGGGTTAAACTATCTTTGTCAGCTGTAGTATTGCAAATCTATTCTTTTAGATTATGGCTTCTCTACTTATAATCATAATGACTTCTTAGCAAAGTTTTTAATTTTGATGAAATTTAATGTATTTGGTCATGAGGCATCATTCCTTTAACATATTGTTGGGTTCACTTTGCTAATACTTCTTAAATATTTTGGTTTTACGTTTATAGGTATCTCAGTCCTTTTTTTTTTTTTTTAGTTGGGGAGTTATGTGTTTTTCAGGTTTGCTATCAGGCTTATGCTAGTCTCATAAAATCACTTAGAAGTGTTAACCGCTTTAAAAAAAAAGGATGTATATTATTGACATTATTTCTTCAACAAATGATTGAAAAAATTTACCAGTGAAGATATTTGGATCTGGAAATGAGTGAAAGTGTGTGTTTGTGCAGGTGTGTGTCTCGAAGGGCAGGATGATGTCAAAGACTTTTAATTAGCATTTCTATATTTAACAGATTCAGGGATTTTCAGGTTTTCAGTTTACTTTGTTGTCATTTTTTAAGTGCTGTGTTTTATAATTATGCTGCTTTATCTAAATTGTCAAATCTGTTAGCATAAAGTTACTAATCGTATACTGCTGTTATTAGTTTAATATCTAAATTATGTAGTGAAGTCTCCTTTGTTATTCATGATATTGGTAATTTGTGATTTGTTTTTTTCCTGGTTAGTTTCCTTACGTATTTAACCATTTTCATGAAAAACTAATTTAAAATTTCTTTTGAAATTGTCTGTTGTTTGTCCATTTACTATTTCAATATTTTAGTTTTCATTTTTCTATTTTCTATCTTCTAGTTATGGTATATTTTCAAAAAAGCTGAGATTTTTTAAAAATGTTTATTTCATTTGAGAGAGAGACTGAGTAAGCAGGGGTGGGTCAGAGAGAGGGAGAGAGAGAATCCCAAGCAGGCTTTGCACTGCCAGCACAGAACTTGACATAGAGGTTGATCCCATGAACCACAAGATCATACCCTGAGCTGAAATCAAGAGTCAGATGCTTAACGGACTGAGCCACCCAGGCGCCCCTACTTATGTTATCTTTAATTTTCTCTTTGTTTTCTAACCTTTTCATGTGGAAAAACAAGTTAATGATTTTATACCTTTTTTTTTCCTAATATAACATACACAATTTCCATTTAACTTTTTTAGATACAGCCTCTTGAAAAACTATTTAATAATTATAAAATGTTTCTTTTAGTTTTGGTATTACTTTTTTTCTTGATGTTAATTTGACAAATATAAGCATACCCTTTCCTTATGTGTATATTTAATCTGCCATATCTTTTTGTATCCTTTTTTTAGAAACCGGTATTTTTGTTTAAAATATGTTTCTTGTAAACCATATACAATTGAGCCTTGCTTTTTAATCCAGTCTTATAATTCTTACATGTTAATTTTTAATGCAATTATTGATAAATTTAATGTACTGGTGTTTGTTTTTTCTTTATTTGTTTTCTTTATGTGTGATTTTAGTGAATCATGTACTTATATAATTGACTATTTCCTTTTAACTCTATTATGCCTCTAAACATTATAGCTAGAGGGTAATTCAGAAGCTATAATATCCACCTTTATCTTATTATCTAAGTTGAAAAGTATTTCAACTACTTCAGAAGTAACGTAAGAACTCTAGGAAACTATGCTTTCCTTACTCTTTGCTCTAATATCACAAAATTCAGATCTTCATAAAGTATAAATTCAACAGTACGTAAACTTTTTTCCTTAAACAGTCAACAGTTTGTTATGAAGGTATTAGTAGGTATAATTTAAATGTTCTTTCATATTTACCTTTCATAGATTCTTCATTACTCCCTGAAGATTTGGCTTTCTTATTATATATTTTCTTTCTTTCAACTTGGAAACATTCTTTTCTTTCTTTTTTCTTTAACACATCTTGAAGCTCTAGATTGCTTGATAAAAATGTTCACATCTTTAATACCCTCCTTTGGGGGAAGTATTTTTTTTCTGGACATAGAATAATTCTACACTGCTTATATTCTTGCATTCCTTAAAAATGTGTTTCCAATATCCTCTGACCTCCATTTATTCTGATGAGAAGCCATTTCTCCTGGGGTGGCTTTTTAAGATTTTTCCTTCATCTTTAGTTTTTAGCAGTTTTTCCATGATTCATCTAAGTGTATTTTTCTTTCCATTTATCATTTTAAGGGTTCACTTGATTTCCTGCTACTGGTGGCTAATGTATTTCTTTTCTTTTGGACAATTCTTGGATGACTATGTATTCTTCCTTTTTCTTTGGGATTTCAATTATACATCTATTAGATCATTTGATATTGTCCTTCATAACACTGTGTTTATAGCTTTTAATTGAATTGAGAAAATTTCTCTTGTGCATTCTTTAAGTTTATGGAATTTCATCTCTGCTATGACAGTGATAAGCCTTTATCTCTGATATAGTATTTTTCAGGTATAGCAGTATACCATTTTTATTTCTTTTTTATTTATTCCATTTCTCTGTTGAAAGCAAATGCACATATACATAAATAGAAATACAGATAGATATAATCTTTTGCCTTTTCCACTAGATATTTTTTTTTATTTATTTTTTTAATTTTTTTAATATATGAAATTTACTGTCAAATTGGTTTCCATACAACACCCAGTGCTCATCCCAAAAGGTGCCCTCCTCAATACCCATCACCCACCCTGCCCTCCCTCCCACCCCCCGTCAACCCTCAGTTTGTTCTCAGTTTTTAACAGTCTCTTATGCTTTGGCTCTCTCCCACTCTAACCTCTTTTTTTTTTTTTTTTTTATTTCCTTCCCCTCCCCCATGGGTTTCTGTTATGTTTCTCAGGATCCACATAAGAGTGAAACCATATGGTATCTGTCTTTCTCTGTATGGCTTATTTCACTTAGCATCACACTCTCCAGTTCCATCCATGTTGCTACAAAAGGCCATATTTCATTTTTTCTCATTGCCACGTAGTATTCCATTGTGTATATAAACCACAATTTCTTTATCCATTCATCAGTTGATGGACATTTAGGCTCTTTCCATAATTTGGCTATTGTTGAGAGTGCCGCTATAAACATTGGGGTACAGGTGCCCCTATGCATCAGTACTCCTGTATCCCTTGGATAAATTCCTAGCAGTGCTATTGCTGGGTCATAGGGTAGGTCTATTTTTAATTTTCTGAGGAACCTCCACACTGCTTTCCAGAGCGGCTGCACCAATTTGCATTCCCACCAACAGTGCAAGAGGGTTCCTGTTTCTCCACATCCTCTCCAGCATCTATAGTCTCCTGATTTCTTCATTTTGGCCACTCTGACTGGCGTGAGGTGGTATCTGAGTGTGGTTTTGATTTGTATTTCCCTGATAAGGAGCGACATTGAGCATCTTTTCATGTGCCTGTTGGCCATCCGGATGTCTTCTTTAGAGAAGTGTCTATTCATGTTTTCTGCCCATTTCTTCACTGGGTTATTTGTTTTTCGGGTGTGGAGTTTGATGAGCTCTTTATAGATTTTGGATACTAGCCCTTTGTCCGATGTGTCATTTGCAAATATCTTTTCCCATTCCGTTGGTTGCCTTTTAGTTTTGTTGGTTGTTTCCTTTGCTGTGCAGAAGCTTTTTATCTTCATAAGGTCCCAGTAATTCACTTTTGCTTTTAATTCCCTTGCCTTTGGGGATGTGCCGAGTAAGAGATTGCTACGGCTGAGGTCAGAGAGGTCTTTTCCTGCTTTCTCCTCTAAGGTTTTGATGGTTTCCTGTCTCACATTCAGGTCCTTTATCCATTTTGAGTTTATTTTTGTGAATGGTGTGAGAAAGTGGTCTAGTTTCAACCTTCTGCATGTTGCTGTCCAGTTCTCCCAGCACCATTTGTTAAAGAGACTGTCTTTTTTCCATTGGATGTTCTTTCCTGCTTTGTCAAAGATGAGTTGGCCATACGTTTGTGGGTCTAGTTCTGGGGTTTCTATTCTATTCCATTGGTCTATGTGTCTGTTTTTATGCCAATACCATGCTGTCTTGATGATGACAGCTTTGTAGTAGAGGCTAAAGTCTGGGATTGTGATGCCTCCTGCTTTGGTCTTCTTCTTCAAAATTACTTTGGCTATTCGGGGCCTTTTGTGGTTCCATATGAATTTTAGGATTGCTTGTTCTAGTTTCGAGAAGAATGCTGGTGCAATTTTGATTGGGATTGCATTGAATGTGTAGATAGCTTTGGGTAGTATTGACATTTTGACAATATTTATTCTTCCAATCCATGAGCAGAGAATGTCTTTCCATTTCTTTATATCTTCTTCAATTACCTGCATAAGCTTTCTATAGTTTTCAGCATACAGATCTTTTACATCTTTGGTTAGATTTATTCCTAGGTATTTTATGCTTCTTGGTGCAATTGTGAATGGGATCAGTTTCTTCATTTGTCTTTCTGTTGCTTCATTGTTAGTGTCTAAGAATGCAACTGATTTCTGCACATTGATTTTGTATCCTGCAACTTTGCTGAATTCATGTATCAGTTCTAGCAGACTTTTGGTGGAGTCTATCGGATTTTCCATGTATAATATCATGTCATCTGCAAACAGCGAAAGCTTGACTTCATCTTTGCCAATTTTGTGCCTTTGATTTCCTTTTGTTGTCTGATTGCTGATGCTAGAACTTCCAGCACTATATTAAACAACAGCGGTGACAGTGGGCATCCCTGTTGTGTTCCTGATCTCAGGGAAAAAGCTCTCAGTTTTTCCCCGTTGAGGATGATGTTAGCTGTGGGCTTTTCATAAATGGCCTTTATGATCTTTAAGTATGTTCCTTCTATCCCGACTTTCTCAAGGGTTTTTATTAAGAAAGGGTGCTGGATTTTGTCAAAGGCCTTTTCTGCATCGATTGACAGGATCATATGGTTCTTCTCTTTTTTTTTGTTAATGTGATGTATCACGTTGATCGATTTGCGAATGTTGAACCAGCCCTGCATCCCAGGAATGAATCCCACTTGATCATGGTGAATAATTCTTTTTATATGCTGTTGAATTCGATTTGCTAGTATCTTATTAAGAATTTTTGCATCCATATTCATCAGGGATATTGGCCTGTAGTTCTCTTTTTTTACTGGGTCTCTGTCTGGTTTAGGAATCAAAGTAATACTGGCTTCATAGAATGAGTCTGGAAGTTTTCCTTCCCTTTCTGTTTCTTGGAATAGCTTGAGAAGGATAGGTATTATCTCTGCTTTAAATGTCTGGTAGAACTCCCCTGGGAAGCCATCTGGTCCTGGACTCTTATTTGTTGGGAGATTTTTGATAACCGATTCAATTTCTTCGCTGGTTATGGGTCTGTTCAAGCTTTCTATTTCCTCCTGATTGAGTTTTGGAAGAGTGTGGGTGTTTAGAAATTTGTCCATTTCTTCCAGGTTGTCCAATTTGCTGGCATATAATTTTTCATAGTATTCCCTGATAATTGTTTGTATCTCTGAGGGATTGGTTGTAATCATTCCATTTTCATTCATGATTTTATCTATTTGGGTCATCTCCCTTTTCTTTTTGAGAAGCCTGGCTAGAGGTTTGTCAATTTTGTTTATTTTTTCAAAAAAACCAACTCTTGGTTTCGTTGATCTGCTCTACAGTTTTTTTAGATTCTATATTGTTTATTTCTGCTCTGATCTTTATTATTTCTCTTCTTCTGCTGGGTTTAGGCTGCCTTTGCTGTTCTGCTTCTATTTCCTTTAGGTGTGCTGTTAGATTTTGTATTTGGGATTTTTCTTGTTTCTTGAGATAGGCCTGGATTGCAATGTATTTTCCTCTCAGGACTGCCTTCGCTGCATCCCAAAGCGTTTGGATTGTTGTATTTTCATTTTCGTTTGTTTCCATATATATTTTAATTTCTTCTCTAATTGCCTGGTTGACCCACTCATTCGTTAGTAGGGTGTTCTCTAACCTCCATGCTTTTGGAGGTTTTCCAGACTTTTTCCTGTGGTTGATTTCAAGCTTCATAGCATTGTGGTCTGAAAGTATGCATGGTATAATTTCAATTCTTGTAAACTTATGAAGGGCTGTTTTGTGACCCAGTATATGATCTATCTTGGAGAATGTTCCATGTGCACTCGAGAAGAAAGTATATTCTGTTGCTTTGGGATGCAGAGTTCTAAATATATCTGTCAAGTCCATCTGATCCAATGTATCATTCAGGGCCCTTGTTTCTTTATTGACTGTGTGTCTAGATGATCTATCCATTTCTGTAAGTGGGGTGTTAAAGTCCCCTGCAATGACCACATTCTTATCAATAAGGTTGCTTATGTTTATGAGTAATTGTTTTATATATCTGGGGGCTCGGGTATTTGGCGCATAGACATTTATAATAGTTAGCTCTTCCTGGTGGATAGACCCTGTGATTATTATATAATGCCCTTCTTCATCTCTTGTTACAGCCTTTAATTTAAAGTCTAGTTTGTCTGATATAAGTATGGCTACTCCAGCTTTCTTTTGGCTTCCAGGAGCATGATAAATAGTTCTCCATCCCCTCACTCTCAATCTAAAGGTGTCCTCAGATCTAAAATGAGTCTCTTGTAGACAGCAAATAGATGGGTCTTGTTTTTTTATCCATTCTGATACCCTATGTCTTTTAGTTGGCGCATTTAATCCATTTACATTCAGTGTTATTATAGAAAGATATGGGTTTAGAGTCATTGTGATGTCTGTATGTTTTATGCTTGTAGTGATGTCTCTGGTACTTTGTCTCACAGGATCCCCCTTAGGATCTCTTGTAGGGCTGGTTTCGTGGTGACAAATTCCTTCAGTTTTTGTTTGTTTGGGAAGACCTTTATCTCTCCTTCTATTCTAAATGACAGACTTGCTGGATAAAGGATTCTCGGCTGCATATTTTTTCTGTTTAGCACACTGTAGATATCGTGCCAAGCCTTTCTGGCCTGCCAAGTTTCAAAGGAGAGATCAGTCACGAGTCTTATAGGTCTCCCTTTATAAGTGAGGGCACGTTTATCCCTTGCTGCTTTCAGAATTTTCTCTTTATCCTTGTATTTTGCCAGTTTCACTATGATATGTCGTGCAGAAGATCGATTCAAGTTACGTCTGAAGGGAGTTCTCTGTGCCTCTTGGATTTCAATGCCTTTTTCCTTCCCCAGTTCAGGGAAGTTCTCAGCTATAATTTGTTCAAGTACCCCTTCAGCACCTTTCCCTCTCTCTTCCTCCTCTGGGATACCAATTATGCGTATATTATTTTTTTTTAGTGTATCACTTAGTTCTCTAATTTTCCCCTCATACTCCTGGATTTTTTTTATCTCTTTTTCTTTCAGCTTCCTCTTTCTCCATAACTTTATCTTCTAGTTCACCTATTCTCTCCTCTGCCTCTTCAAGCCGAGCCATCGTGGATTCCATTTTGTTTTGCATTTCGTTTAAAGCGTTTTTCAACTCCTCGTGACTGTTCCTTTGTCCCTCGATCTTTGTGGCAAGAGATTCTCTGCTGTCCTGTATACTGTTTTCAAGCCCAGCGATTAATTTTATGACTATTATTCTAAATTCACTTTCTGTTATATTATTTAAATCCTTTTTGATCAGTTCATTAGCTGTTGTTATTTCCTGGAGATTCTTCTGAGGGGAATTCTTCCGTTTGGTCATTTTGGAGAGTCCCTGGCGTGGTGAGGACCTCAAAACACGGGTTCCTTGTCTCCTGGCTTTGAAGAATAAAGTGGACACAAAATGAACAGCAGACAAACGTTTAGAGTATAATATTAGGAAGAAGAGTATGAAAGCTCTCTTCAGAGGGCGGACATTATAAGGTGAATATCCACTAGATATTTTAATATAAATGAGCCTGATAATAGCATCATCTGGGCCATTTGTGGTTCTGCTTATATTACATGTTTCTTCTCTTGACATGGGTTACCTTTTCTTCTTTCTTTTTATTTCTTGTATATTTTTTTAATATTGTATGAATCATCAAGTATAAATGGTAGAAACTATATTAAATGATATTTATACTCGGAAAATTTATTTTTCAGGCTTCTAGTATTCGATAAGTATTGTTGAGACAATTTTATCTATACTAGGTACATATAGCATTTTTGTTGCTTTGGATTTTGTTCACCACTGTATCTAAATTATTTGAGTGGGATCAGAAATTTTCATTGAAATTTGAAATCTGATAACCAGAGATATTTGAGAGATATGCTTATGTTTTAAAGCCCAAGTACCAGTTTACAAACAGCACAGATATCACACTGCTTTAGAACCTGGCTGCCAGCTTTTCTTGGGACTTTGCTCTCTTATCCTGACCCTGACATTTTCTCTCTTTTTCCTTATTTGTAACTGTTTTCTTTTTGTCTTATTCTCTTGTCTTCTCTCAGGCTTGGAGGGTGGTGTGCATATATCCTATCAATTCTCTGTGACAATTCTCTCAGTTTTCTTCTCTGAGCTTTAACATGTTATGCTAATATATATGTAGATACTGTATCTGTCAAAAATTTAAAATTTGATTCAGGAGATAGAGGACAATGTAGATGTATCAGAGCTCTATTATACATAAGGGAGTATTAGCAAGTACTATGCAAAATAAGAAATAATCATAGGTATTTTGCATATTTAAATTCCAAAGTTAACTGAAAGAATAAATAATGCAACTATTAAAATTTGAGAGACATACTTAAAAAGGAAGATGGGTATTATGTAAGTAAACAAATTTATTACTTTTACAGAGGAGAATCAACAGTATCTACAGTTTATTCTGAAAAAAATGAATATTTAAAATTTTAGAGGTTACCAAAGAAAGAAAATGGCTAAAATTTGCACCCTTGGGGAGATGCATTGATTACGGAATGATGTAAAGCAGGGAATCATTTCATTTCATGAACAGTTCTTTATATTACCCGATTTATTGTACACCATTGGTATTCTGGTGCTTTTCACTATGGATTACAAAAACCAAAAGAAGACTGGGGGTTGGGAGTGGGCTATGGGGCCAATATGCAAAATACATTCATTTTCTGGGTCAAAAAAGAATAATGGTCTTTGAACATGAGAATAGAGGTTTGTATTCACAGATCTGCCTAGTGATATGGCTGAAATTGTAAGCCCTAGTGAAATGAGATCAGAGAAATAGAAAATAATGCCTATTCTAGCAATGAATGTGCAGTATATCCTTAAGTTCAGAGAAAATAAAGTTTTATTTTGTGAGCTTCTTTTTGATAACCCCTAGGCAAATAAGATAAGAAAAAGAAAAAAAACTGGTTTGTGATTGAAGTACCAGACTGACTTGTATCACTGATTTTTATATCTTTAGTTTATTTTGGGCTTTCATAGGAGGATAATAAGAATTATGTGCAATAAAATATGTGTTTATATGCAAATACAGGACTAGAATATACTTTAGGTAGGTGATGCTTCTCTTCTTCAATCTCTAGCTAGGATCTAATGGCAAGAGCTATATGTTCTGCTTGAATTCTCTATTGTAGAGATGGTATGAATTTAATTAGAATACAAAGATCAATGGATTGAGATACATACAGATGAGTGTATCCAGATAGAATAGCTAATATTGATGATCACATGTATACAGAATGAATATAAAGAGAAAAAGGATATAAAGGCATATTTCCATGAGAAAGATAATAGGAGATTGGGAAAATAAGTTATAGTCAAGGGGTAATTTATTTAAATCAATGCAAATTAAACCTTCAACTCTTCACACAGATATGATGCATAAATTAAGAATGGTAGTAGTGCAAGGCTTATGTTTGGAGCTTACTTTAGCCAAGACAAATTTTTATCATTTCATCATAGCTGTGAAACAACAGAAGCAGCTAGTATTAGGTCACTGCAAGTGAGTGACCCATGACAATTGCATTGTGAATTTGAGCTCATTTTCCTTCTGTCCACTGCCTGAAGAAAAGTGCTCTTTTAGTTTTTCCTGGTTCTATGAGTAATAGGGAAGATAATTGGGATGTGTGTTTAGAATAGTATTAACATGCTGATGTCTTTTATCAGAAAGTTTTCAGTTATAGGGCATAAAGGTTATTAACTAGCAGAAATTATACTAATAAGCTATGGAAATGAGAGTGTGCATTAACTTGCAGTAATGAGAATTTGTCAAGAATAGGTGAAATTCTGGGGTGAAGGTATTTAAAATTTTTTGGGAGAATTCAGTTAGGTGTTTCTTAAAAAGTAAGTAAATGGCACATAAGTGAGATCATGGAAAGACTTAGAGAGGCTTCAACTCTAATACCTGGTCTACACTATTTAATGGTTTCAGTGACCTAATGACAGAGTACACATTTAGGAAAGCACACTCATTGTTCTGTTAACAGGTCATATATTTTGGCATTCTATCATGTATAAATGCAAAACCTGTTAGTTACTTCAATATTAATCTTGATAATTGAAACCCCTTAAAGGAAGGAAATGCAAATTTCAGGTTCTTATAGTTAATTCTGTCTCCTAGGACACATTTTGCAACCCATTTTGAATATAAGCGAGCTCTAATTACTTTATGGTAAATAACCATCTAAATATCAACTTACCTTAGAAATCCTGTAAGGGGGTTATATAATGTCCATATGATGTTCTCTTAACCTGAAGATAAGATGTGAGGCTGAGTCACAGAGGCTTTAGGTCATTCTGCAGTGGGAGAATCAAAGCTATGTGCCCTCTCTGGCTGTCTTATAGTATTTTCCTGAGAAGTACCTCTTGTAGTCATAGGTGGAGATATTGCAGTGCTTACTGTGATTTAAGTTTTCTGACACATATGTTTCATAGAACTCCATATAAGAATGCAAAGTAGTGGTGTGTGTGAGAGGGAAGATGTGGGGAATGAGAGGGGGAGTATAGGAATGGCAATGGGAATGGGAAATGGAAATCACAGAGAAGTAGATGGACTGTACAAAAGAAAATGTAGCAGTATTTATTGCCGTAGGGTGCTCAATTTTGCGGGTCCAGAGAGGTTATCCAATTTTATGTCATTTCTTGATGTGCATTTCACATCACAGACAGTGAAAACACAGTTCATTTCACACACATTAAAAAAAAATACAGGGGCGCCTGGGTGGCGCAGTCGGTTAAGCGTCCGACTTCAGCCAGGTCACGGTCTCGCGGTCTGTGAGTTCGAGCCCCGCGTCAGGCTCTGGGCTGATGGCTCGGAGCCTGGAGCCTGTTTCCGATTCTGTGTCTCCCTTTCTCTCTGCCCCTCCCCCGTTCATGCTCTGTCTCTCTCTCTGTCCCAAAAATAAATAAAAAACGTTGAAAAAAAAAATTAAAAAAAAAATACAAAATAGGGTCCCCTGGGTGGCTCAGTCAGTTGGGCGGCTGACTTCGGCTCAGGTCATGATCTCACGGTCCGTGGGTTCGAGCCCCGCTTTGGGCTCTGTGCTGACAGCTCAGAGCCTGGAGCCTGTTTCAGATTCTGTGTCTCCCTCTCTCTCTGACCCTCCCCCCGTTCATGCTCTGTCTCTCTCTGTCTCAAAAATAAATAAAATGTTTAAAAAAATAAAAAAATACAAAATAGAATAAACAATGTAAATTTCTGCCACTTATCATAAAGGTATATTGTTTAATGAAAATTTGTCTTGTTTTATCTATTTATCTTTCCACCTATGCACTAATTAAACCAAAATCAACATTGCTATTAATGGTATAAACTATTACCAAATATATTTCCTGGGTATTGTCAGGTAATTTTGTTCCCCTGAGATCATTCTAAGTATCTACTAGAAAGAAAATTTTAAATAACCAAAATTGAGTAGAAAGACATCAACATAAAGACTTGTGTTGAGTATTAAATATATGGTAAGATATCATAGAATACATAAAAAAATGGGCTGTTAAAAAGAGGAGGTGATACTATGAAAGTATGAAAAAGATATATGATTGAAAATATAATATCTTTATTGTCATACATACATACATACATGAATACATAAAAATTAAGGAGAATAGGCATAGCACATGCAAAAATTTAACTATTTTCAGTAATTTAATGATGGTATTAGTGTATTATCATTTCAAGATATTGCACTAAAAAAGTGTGATTACACAAATGAGTAATCAGAGGTATTCTATTTTTCATTATTCCTTCTACCAGTGGGAATCCTGGATGATTTTCTGTGTAAATACTGGTGGAAGAAAGGAGATAGATATATATTATAAAAGATATTAAGTAAAACCCATATGGTATTGGATTTGTCCATCAGCCTAAAACTGTAGAATATATATACTATATAAAATTAAAATATATGTATTAGCAAAACATAAATTTTATATGATGAGTTTTCTATGTTTTCTATGTACATAATCTCCATAGGATTTGTTCACTGAAAAGTTCTAGAACTAATAAGCAACAGTGGCAATGAAGATTCATAGAGTCCTAATGGTGATCATGCAATATAATTTTCTATCAAAAATATTATTAGGTCTTTTTGAAGAAATTGTTGGCTCAAGTTTGGTGTTCAAGATAAGCATACATCTTGATATGCTAGATAGAAATATCAAAGTATTAAATTCAACTAGGGTCATCAGAGGAACAATGGAGCCAACTTGAAGGTATTCGCATTTGCCAGTGATATGGCATTTTAAGCTTCAAAACGGATAAAAATTACGATTTCATAGATTAAAGCCAACAAATATATTTAAATTCATGAGTTGATAATTATTAGTTGGTCATTTATAGAGATGAGAGGAAGCAAATTCATCATACTGAAAATTGAGAAAATCAAAGAACATAACCAGGCATTTATCCTACCTCTAATATATGCACTAAACCTTATAGATATAAGGGAAGAAGGTCAAAAAATTATTCAAAATTATTCCAACCAGTAAATGAAAACAAAAAGACAGAAAAAAAAGAAAAACGGAATACTACTATTTTGCGTCCACTCCCAATAATGAATAGATGGACATTGAGCATTACGTGCTATTCTTCAAAAATAGCAAAACCGGACATTATGTGTATCCTGATAAATGAACGTAAAACCACCCAGAGTCTTACAAAAGGAGATGAGCCGAAACAGCTTCAAGTCTCTGTATGTAGCTGCCAAATACATAAAACAGAGACATATATGTCACTGCTACATGAGTATGTAGTCATAAAAACCCAGAAAATGTTATATGCCAACGTCTCTAAATACTTATGAATTGGATTCATGACTGTGTTTTAATTAATAATGTTTAATTTATTATAGTCCACCTATAGGACATGGTATTTTGTAGGTTTTGTTCCCCCTCTTATTCTTCTTCAAAATTATCTTGAGTGTTCCTCACTCTTATACTTTCTTATGAATTTGAGATTAACTTATCAAATTACTTGATGACAGAGGTGAAATTTCACTGACATTTTTGTATGGAACATTTTTTTCCACAAATTATAAAATATACTGTTTTTATAGAATTTTTAACATTTTTATTTATTTTGAAAGAGAGAGAGAGAGAGAGAGAGAGAGAGAGCACGAGTGGGGGAGAAGCAGAAGGAGAGGAAGACTCAGAATCTGAAGCAGGCTCCAGGCTCTGAGCTGTCAGCACAGAGCCCAATGCAGAGCTCGAACTCATGAACAGGGAGATCATGACCTGACCCAGAGTTGGATGCCTAACTGACTGAGCCACCCAGACTCCTCTAATATTTACTGTTTTTAATGGCATCTTCATTATTTTTTTTCATAATGTAAGTTTTTTCTTTGCCTTTCTTAGATTTCATTTTTGCTACTTTGATGGGACTTGAATGAAGTAATCTTTAAGTTTTGTTTCTGAATTTATTATTCTCTTTGTCTAAGGATTCTATTGGCTGTTGAATACTACTAACATATATCAAAAATCTTTCCAAACCATTTTATTAATTAATTCTAACAGTTGTTCATTGATTCTCCTCCATTTTCACTTTGTATTCCCTTCTAATTCTGTTCCTCCATCCTTGTAATCCTTCTTTCCTTCCTCCCTCCATTTGTTTCTTTTCATTATTTTTGTTTTCTTATTAAATTTTTAATGTAAAAATTACAAGTTGATTTGTGTGTGTGTGTGTGTGTGTGTGTGTGTGTGTGTGTATCATTGTAGTGATAAGAATAATGGCAGTCTTCCTGAAGATTTTATGAGTTACATTTCAGGGTAAAATAGTATGTGGCTTAAATTTTGATACTATATATTTCTTTGTTGATTTCTACTTTCTTGATTGACTTTCCTCTAAATAAGCGAAACTCTGCTTTCTTCCTACTGTTTATGGATCCTCACTCTTTCTTATTTTACTATGTTGTCAAATATTAACAATTATTACAATCTTGGCATCAATCCTATTTAATTCAGTTGTAATTAAAAAATATTTCCAATTCAGTTTACATGTATTTGCTTTTGGCTTTTTGCCATAAAGGACAATGGTCTGTCTATAATATTTTTTTTCTCTATTTTCAATGATTTGTGTTAGTATCAAGATATAATAGCCCTAATAAATTAATTAGTTTATTAAATCAATCAATAAATTATCTACTCTTTGTTATTTTCTGGAAAAGTCACAAGATCATGATTATGTTATTTTTTTTCCCTTGAAATTTTGGTACTTCTTGCCATTGAAATCATATGGTCCTTTGTTTGTCTATTTTTATTTCCTGTGGATAGATGTACCTACCTCCTGAGAAGCTCCCACTTTTACCAGTTTCTTGTGTCTTCCAAGGGTGATAATGGAGAACCAAACTCATATCCTACCCTTCATCGATTGATATTTATGCATTCTTTCCATACCATAGGATGCTCACATGCATGCAGGTGATGATGCTAGATGTGGTCTGTTCATCTCTCCAAACAGCTGTTCGTTGGTTACTTCTCAAACCTACACATGTGCATATAGCAGCACAGCCCATACCTGGGATAATGAATACTAAGATTCCATGAAGTCCTTTGATTTAGAGTGGAGTCTTTAAGGGGTAGGGAATTCTCGGGTCCTGGGTAACAGATTTGTTTTAGAAGGAGGCCATGGCTCCAGGTGGTCATGCTCACTGCTTTATTCCCCTTTATTCCCCTTTTCCATCCCTGCCAGTCCTTGTCTTATGGCAAGGGGTGCAGCTACATAAAGGCAAGCACTAGGCTGTCAAATTCCTGCCTCCATAATACACAACCACTGACTGTACTTTAAGGTTATTATGAGGTAGAAGAGATCCTTTCTCTGACTTAGTCTGTGTGGGAACAATGAGAAATGTAAATGGAGGCACTGATGTATGAAAACCAAAGGATGTTTTGAAGTAAAGTAATAAACACATTAAATACTTCAAATAGATATAACTAAGAAAATAAGACTATACATTGCCTTTAATGACATGAATTGCCAAAGCCATTTCCGTGACATAATTAGGGTAGATTGTAATAGATTTTATAGCTTTTGTTATAATTACAGTATCTCTTAGCCACAGGGAATGTTCTAATTCTCTTCATGTTTAGTTGTATCTCAACTCAAACATGTAAATTGAGGGACCCTCTCCATGAGACTTGGAATAAAGAATTCTGTTTCTTTTAATTTAGTTCAGATACTATATCATGAATCTTGTATTTCTGTTACCTACCTAACACTGGGCTTGGCCCTTTTTCACTCTATAAATATTTATTGAGTTAGTACCACTGAATAAGGACATCTGTCTGTTGTCAGGTTGATTGTCTACCATTGCTGAAGCCATCATTTTATCACCATTAACTTGGGGGAAAAATGTCGGTTTGATGAATTATCTTTAAAGTTTAGGCACTGGTGAGCCAATTCATCTCAAATAGAAGTCTCCAGAAAGTCACATTCTCAGCTGCCTGAAGAAACAAGCTTATTGAGATAATTGAAAACAATTTCAAAGACTACTACAAAGTAAATCTTACCTATTTCAGTGACTGAAAATTGAGAAATATATCAAAGTTTACCTGTGGCATAAAAGAAACAAGAATATGTGAACATCACAATTCTCTTCCTTGTCACTATATTTCTAACACTATAATATAGCAGTGACTATTAACCACATGTTTGAGTCATTTTTTGTCAACAATTGCCACCATTTCCCCAAAACCAAGCACAAAAATTGGTTAGTTTATACAATTCCTATTTGATATTTTTCTTGCATCCAACTTAAGTTGTATAGTGCTTCTTTCCCCCTCTTTTTCTCTCTTTTTACAATTTAGTAGAGAATAACATATTCCACAGTAGTACAAAGGGATAAAAGGTATTCTCCCTAATTTCTTTTACTCCAGACCTCTTTGAGTTTGTTACAATTGTCTAACAAAACAGCTGCCTAATGTTATAAAATTCCTAGAGCAAGCGTGGAGAACATAGGGGTAAAAATGCTAGACAGGAGCAGAGATTTTGCAGTTTCTATCCCATCACTGAAGCCAATTGGTTTTAAGATGTCAGCTGTCTTTTTTGTCCTCCTTGAACAAAGTTTTATTGCACTAGGAAGTGGCTTTGAATTTCACTGGAGTTGAACACTTTGTATCTGTACAGGACAAGCCCTAAAGCATGATTTTAGTAATTGTTGAAGAATTCACTGTGCATACAAAGAGTTGCAACCTTGAATCTGAAATTTCTTTTAGTATACCAAAATATTACCAACTCTGAAGCTTTTGGTTTTGACTTATCATTCTAATGCCTCCTTTCCTTTAGAAATTCACATGTTCCCTTCTCATTTTGCTCCACAAAGTTAGCAAATGAAAAACAGCCTTAAATTTTTTTAGTGGCCTTAATTGCCCACAAAGTTGGTTTTATGTCTTAAAAATGTTGGAGTTACCTCACTATAACTAGTAAGAGAATTTTATAAGGAGAATTTTTTAGAAATAAAATAAGTGTTTACTTTTTGTATCTATAATTCTTTTAATTTGTGGATCCTGGGCTTCTCAATTTTTTTTCATGTAAATAGTGAAATAGACATGTAGCCTTAAATTTTAGCATAGCTGGAGAAGATATATATTTTCTTCAATACATGGATATAATATTATATATGTGCATATTCAGTAATATCAGAATTTATAACAGACCTATTTACTTGTAAGTTTATTTTTCTAGAGAATCATTGTTCTTGGCAGCAAGCACAGTAATTTGATGATCCAACACTATTACTTAGACTATAATAATTGTGACTACCTGAGAGGCTAAAATCCCACCTGACTTGTTTTTCTAGGACATTCACATAAGTCTTTACAAATATATCCCACTGAAGCATTAGTGGAAAAAAAGACTTGATAATAATATTTAGATAGTCAGTGAGGCCATGGGAGAGGGGCATTGATTCCAGAGTTCCAAGGTCCAGAAGGGAGGAATACTCCAAGCAAAGAGAACAGAAGGGTGCTGAGAGATTAGAGCAGCCAGGGCAATACAGAAATATTTATTTAAACAAAATCTGTTCCTGCCTGAGTAATATTATTGCCAACAGACACACACGCTATGGAATCCTGGATAAATTAAGGTATATTAACTAGGCTTTTGGTTAACAATTTATGCTACTTTAAAAGCAAGAGGTTTAGCAAGGTAAATGCTGATTTTTCAGTTCAGCAAATATTGATTAGTGTCAATTATCTACAGAAAAAGTCATTTTGTTTTTAGATAGAGGCAAGGAAATAGGGACACTTTTGTATGTAGCCCTACTACATAGAAGTGTATGTATGTACATACTTAAGTATGGGAAGTAGTTGGAAATATGACTCTGGACTTCAAAATCCATGCAGCATACTGAGAGAAAGATTTACAGGGGTTAGCATACAGATGGTATCTGTGGCCTCAAGATTGAATAATCTCAATGAGATTAGGTCTGTGGAGTAAAACAGCACTAAACCTGGAGGTTTTAAATGTCTTCATTTAAGAATACCTTTAATATTTTCCTCTACCTCAACAAACCTGAAAACTAAAATGTTAGAGGGTGGAAGAGGGTCAATAAAGTATCCTCCAGATTGAGAAGGCACTTTAAGACCAAAAAACAAAGCAAGCTATTCAATACTGTTTACACAGACTTAATTCAGGGTAGCTTACTGACAGAAGGGAAAATCAGATGAATAGTCCTGGTGGTACTCAGCCATTCTCTGTCTCCATTTTCTATGGCTATTTTCCACCTAGTCCAGATCTTGATGATCACCTCTTATGGACTGAGGGGCATGTTGGTGAAGTCACAGGGTAGTTATCTGGAGCGGGGCTTTCTACGCACCAGCCATCTCTACTAGTTAACTAAAGTGGGGATTTCTCTGTGCCAGTACTCTCTACTAGTTACCTAAAATGGTGCTTTCTGTCCACTCCTTTAGGGAAGATCAGAAACATCCTTCCCATATTCCAGGCAAGGGCATACATTAACCTCCATGGGGTCTAGAACATGTAGCCCCAAGGGAGATCATTCATGGGCATGGACAAGATGGAGGACCAAAGATGGAATCAGTGTTGTCAGCACTCTTAGGTAAAAGTACATACTTCAGGGAACCAAGATGGCAGAACAAAATGGAAATTGTTTTTGTGTCTCTTGTCCCTTAAATGCAGCCAGATCAACACTGAACTTTTTTGCACACCTAAGAAAACTGATTTGAGGATTAACACAACAATCTGCACAACCTGGGCCACAGCACTCAGTAGGTACATGGCACAGAGAGGTGAACAGGGGGAGAGAGAAGCCAGGGAGAGCAGAGAGCTGTTTTTGCTTGCAGAGAGAGTATAGGAAAAGCACCCCCTACCCCCCCAGAAATAAAAGCAGCTGGAGAGAAAATAGAAAAGTGGAAATAGTCATAGGAACTGAACAAAAAAGGGAGAAAGGAGAAAGTAGAGGGTTTAAATTCCATTAAGACTCTATAAACAGGAGAGGTGCAGAGTCTGAAACTCCACAGCTTGATACCTGGCAGTGCTCTGGTAGGAAGGGTGAATCTCCAAGAGCAGAGAGCAAGTCTGAGACCCACACAGGGAGATGTGGTTCCACTGCTGAGAGGACATTTGGTAGAGGCTGTGCAGCCACCCCACAGGCAAAGGTCCCAGTGGACCCCAGAGAACAACCATATTCACTGGTGCTGGAACAAGGACATTAAGGGGGAGCCTGATGCCAGATGTGTGTTATGATTTTCCATAAACCCTGAAATGCTGCTGCCTCAAGATTGTGGGAAATTTTTCTGGGATGGTCTGGAACCCGGTTGCAGTCTCTGGGCATCAGCGTGGGTGCAGTCTTGTGAGCCTTCCTGGGGGTGGGCTGACCCTACCTGGCCATTGTTCAGTGAGACCCTCACCCAGAAGGTCTGAGTGGGTCAAAGCTGCAGTCCCTCATAAGCGAGCAGTTGAAAAACACAGCCCATTTGAGATAAAACTCAGGAGGGAGGTGCCGCCTGGTAGGTGATGGCTTGGTCATGGACAGTGTAGAAGCGGGGAGTGGACAGAAGCCAGAGACAAAGGATTGATTGCCAGTCATGGAGAGCACAGATTTATGATACTATAGACCGGGTAGCTGGGTGATGCCATTTTCACCCCTCCCACGCATGTGCAACAGCAATCCACCCTAGTAAGCTAAGCAGTACCATCTAGTGGAGAATGGAGCAGTTACCCTAAGCCCCGCCCAACTGGGCCAACAGTACTCATGACAAGTACAAGTACTCCTTACTTTATGGACTGTACAGTGCCTCATAGCTTCACTTCTATGGGAAACCAGATGTAATTTCAAGCATACTTCATTCTGTTCTCTGGTCCTTTTATTCAATTTTTTTATTTTTCTTTTCTTTTCTTATTCTTGAATATAGAAAGATAAAAAATCTATTTTCATTTTCTATTTTTATTAAAAATATTTTTCTTTAATTTTTCTACTTTGTTTTTACTTTTTTGCAAATTTTTAAAATTTTATTTTACTTTCAACATTCATTTTATTCTATATTATTGTATTCATTTTTGCAAATCTTCGAGCATTTTACTTTTTTCCCTTTTTTCTCTTTTTTCTTTTTTCTTTTTTTCTTTTCCTTATCTTTCCCCTTTTTCAATAATCTATCAAGCTTTTTTCAACAACCAGACTGAAATACACCTAGGATCTAACATCCTTTATTTGATTTTCTGTGTTGTTTTTAACTTTTTAATTATAATTTTTTTTTACTTTATCAATTCCTTTTGTTCCTCCAAAGTGACAAAATGAAGGAATTCACCCCAAAAGAAAGAACAGGAAGAAATGACAGCCAGGGACTTAACACAGATACAAGCAAAATGTCTGAATAAGAATTTAGAATCACAATAATAAGAATACAAGCTGTGGTTGAAAATAGATTAGAATCCCTTTCTGCACAGATAAAAGAAGTAGAAGGTAGTCAGGATGAAATAAAAAATGCTATAACTGAGCTGCAATCTTGAATGGATGCTAAGGCAGCAAGGATGGATAAGGCAGAGCAGCAAATCAGTCATATAGAGGACAAACATATGGAGAATACTGAAGCAGAAAAAAGAGGGAGACTAAGGCAAAAGAGCACAAAATAAAAGTTAGAGAACTCAGTGACTCATTATAAAGGAATAACATCAGAATCATAGGGGTCCCAGAAGACAAAGAGATAGAAGAAGGGGTAGAAACTTCATGTGAGCAAATCATAGTGGAAAACTATCCTAACCTGGGGAAAGACAGAGATCCATATCCAGGGAGCACAGAGGACACCCATTAGATTCAACAAAAACTGACCATCAACAAGGCATATCATAGTCAAACTCACAAATACTCAGACAAGGAAAGAATCATGAAAGCAGCAAGGGAAAAAAGTCCTTAACCTACAAGGGAAGACAGATAAGGTTCTCAGCAGACCTATCCACAGAAACTTGGCAGGCCAGAAGGAGTGGAAGGATATATTCAATATGCTGAATCAGAAAAATATGCAGCCAAGAATTCTTTATCCAGCAAAGCTGTCATTCAGAATAGAAGGAGAGATAAAAAGTTTCCCAGACAAACAAAAATTAAAGGAGTTTGTGAACACTAAACCAGCCCTGCAAGAAATTTTAAGAGGGATTCTCTGAGGGGAGAAAAGATGAAAAAAAAAAATCTAAAAGACCAAAAGCAGCAAAGACTAGAAAGTACCAAAGAATACTACCAGAAACTTCAACTCTACAGGTGACAAAATGGCAATAAATTTGTATCTTTCAGTAGTCACTCCAAAAGTCAATTGTTTAATGGGTCCAATCAAAAGACATAGGGTAACAGAATGGATAAGAAAACAAGATCCATCTATATGCTTTTTACAAGGGGCCCATTTTAGACCTAAAGTCACCTTCAGATTGAAAAGAAGGGGATGGAGAACATTCTATCATGCTAATGGTCAACAAAAGAAAGCCAGAGTAGCAATACTTATATCAGACAATCTAGACTTTAAAATAAAGACTGTAACAAGACATGAAGAAGGGCATTATGTCATAATTAAGGGGTCGATCCACCAAGAAGACCTAACAATTGTAAACATTTATGCTCCAAATGTGAGAGCACCCAAATATATAAATCAATTAATGACAAATGTACAAAATCTCATTGATAATAATACCACAATAGTAAGAACTTCAACACCACTTAGAGCAATGGACACATCATCAAAACAGAAAATCAACAAGGAAACAATGGCTTTGAATGACACACTGGACTGGATGGACTTAAAAGATATATTCAAAACATTTCATCCTAAAGCAGCAGAATACACATTCTTCTCAAGTGCACATGGAACATTCTCCAGAAAAGATCACATACTGGGACACAAATCATCCCTCAACAAGTACAAAAAGATTGAGATCATACTGTGCATATTTTCAGACCACAACTCTATGAAACTCAAAATGAACCACAAGAAAAAATTTGAAAAGATAGCAAATACTTGGAGACTAAAGACCATCCTACTAAATAATGAATGGGATAACCAAGAAATTAAAGAGGAAATTAAAAAGTACATGGAAGCCAATGAAAATGATAACAACATAGCCCTAAACCTCTGGGATGCAGCAAAGGCAGTCCTAGGAGGGCAGTATATAGCAATCAAGACCTTCCTAAAGAAGGAAGAAAGGTTTCAGATACACAACCTAACCTTACACCTGAAAGAGCTGGAAAAAAATAGCAAATAAATCCCCAAACCAGCAGAAGACAGGAAATAATGATTAGAGTAGAAATAAATACTATTGAAACAAACAAACAAACAAAAAATCCTCACAAAACAAACAAACAAACAAAACAAAGCAGATCAATGAAACCAGAAGCTGGTTCTTTGAAGAATTAACAAAATTGATAAACCATTAGCCAGTTTGATCAAAAAGAAAAAGGAATGGACCCAGATAAATGAAATCAAGAATGAAAGAGAAGAGATCACAACCAACACTGCAGAAATAAACACAATAATAGGAGAATATTATGAGCAATTATACACCAATAAAATGGGCAATCTGGAAGAAATGAACAAATTCCTAGAAACATATAAACTACCAAAACTGAAACAAGAAGAAATAGAAAATTTGAACAGACCCATAACCAGGAAAGAAATTGAATTAGTAATCAAAACTCTCCCAAAACACGAGTCCAGGGCAAGAGGGCTTTCCAGGGGAATTCTACCAAACATTTAAGGAAGAATCAACACCTATTATCTTGAGGATGTTCCAAAAATTATAAATGGAAGGAAAGCTTCCAAACTCATTTTATGAAGCCAGCATTACCTTGATTCCAAAACCAGAGACCCCACTAAAAAGGAGAACTATAGACCAATTTCCCTGATGAACATGGGTGCAAAAATACTCAGCAAGATATTAGCCAACAGGATCCAACAATACATTAAAAGAATTATTCACCATGACCAAGTGGGATTTCTACCTAAGATGCAGGGCTGGTTCAGTACCAGCAAAACAACCAATGTGATTCATCACATCAATAAAAGAAAGAACAAGAACCACATGATCCTCTCAAGAGATGCAGAGAAAGCATTTGACAAAATACAGCATCCTTTCTTGATAAAAACCCTCAAGAAAGTAGGTATAGAAACATCATACCTCAAGATCATAAAAGCCATACATGAAAGACCCAATTGTAATATCATCATCAATGGAGAAAAACTGAGAGCTTTCCCCCTAAGGTCAGGAACACGGCAGGGATGTCCACTCTCACCACTGTTAATGAACATAATACTGGAAGTCTTAGCCTCAGCTGTCGGACAACTCAAAGAAATAAAAGGCATCCAAATCAGCCAGGAGGAGGTCAAATTTTCACTCTTCGCAGATGACATGATACTCTCATATGGAAAACCCAAAAGATTCCACCAAGAAACTGCTAGAACTGATCCATGAATTCAGCAATGTCATAGCACATAAGATCAATGCACAGAAATAGGTTGCATTCCTATACACCAACAATGAAGTGACAGAAAGAGAAATCAAGGAATTGATCCCATTTACAATTATACCAAAAACCATAAAATACCTAGAATAAACCTAACCAAGAGGTGAAAAATCTACATACGGGAAACTATAGAAAGCTTATTACATAAGTTGAAGAAGACACACAAAAAAATGGAAAAATATTCCATTCTCCTGGAATGGAAGAACAAACAGTGTTAAAATGTTGATACTACCCAAAGCAATCTACATATTCAAGGCAATCCCTATCAAAATAACACCAGCATTTTTCATGGAGCTAGAACAAATAATCCTAAAATTTGAATCGAAGCACAAGAGACCCCTAATAGCCAAAGCAATTTGAAAAAGAAAACAAAAGCTGAAGGCATCACACTCTCAGAGTTCAAGACATATTACAAAGCTGTAATCATCAAGACAGTATGGTACTGGCACAAAAACAGACACTCAGATCAATGGAACAGAATAACTAACCCAGAAATGGACCCTAACACGTATGGCCAACCAATCTTTGACAAAGCAGGAAAGAATATCCAATGGAATAAAGACAGTCTCTTCAGCAAATGGTGCTGGGAAAACTGGAGAGTGACATGCTGAAAAAGGAACCTGGACCACTTTCTTACACCATACACAAAAATAAACTCAAAATGAATGAAAGACCTAAAGGTAAGACAGGAAGCCATCAATATCCTTGAGAAAAAAGCAGGCAAAAACCTCTTTGACCTCGGCCATGGCAAATTCTTACTCAACATGTCTCTGGATGCAAGGGAAACAGAAGCAAAAATGAACTATTGGGACCTTATCAAAAGGTCCTTGCATAGCAAGGGCAACAATCAGCAAAACTAAAAGGCAACAAACAGAATGAGAGAGGGTATTTGCAAATGACATATCAGATAAAATGTTAGTATGCAAAAATCTATAAACTACTCATCAAACTCAACACCCAAAAAAACAAATGGGCAAAAGACATGTATAGACACTTCTCCAAAGAAGACATCCAGATGGCAAACAAACACATGAAAAAATGCTCCACATCACTCATCATCAGGGAAATACAAATCAAAAACACAATGAGATACCACCTTACACCTGTCAGAATGGCTAGCATGAACAACTCAAGCAACAACAAGCATTAACGAGGATGCAGAGAAAGAGGATCTCTTTTGCACTGCTGGTGGGAATGCAAACTGGTGCAGCCACTTGAAAACAGTATGGAGGCTCCTCAAAAAATTAAAAATAGAACTACGCTATGACCCAGCAATTGCACTACTAGGTATTTATCCAAGGGATACAGGTGTGCTGTTTTGAAGGGGCTCATGTACCCTAGTGTTTATAGCAGGGCTATCAACAATAGCCAAAGTATGGAAACAGCCCAAATGTCCATATATATACATACACAATGGAGTATTACTCGGTAATCAAAAAGAATGAAATGTTGCCATTTGCAACTACATGGGTGAAACTGGAGGGTATTATGCTGGAGGGGTTGTGGGAGGGGGGGACGGGCTAAATGGGTAAGGGGCATTAAGGAATCTACCTCTAAAATCATTGTTGCATCATATGCTAACTAATTTGGATATAAATTAAACAATAAATAAATTAAAATATAAGTTTACAAAAATATTATAAAATAAAAAATAAAAATTACATACTTCAGTAAGCTATAAGAGTTCACTATAGCAGTAGTTTTCCAAGATGTGTGAACATGTGCATGTGTGAGTATGTTGCATCTCTACAGGGTAAGATGTCTGTGTGTTAAACAGAGGGAGAGAGAGTCTTACTTAGTATTTTTTTTAGCTCTATTTATTTTTAAAGAGAGAGATCGTGAGCTTGTTAGAGGCAGAGACAGAGGGAGTGAAAGAATCCCAAGCAGGCCCCATGCAGTCAGTGCAAAGCCCAGCACAGGGCTTGATCCCAGAAACTGTGAGATTATGACCTGAGCCGAAATCAAGAGTCTGGTGCTTAGTAAACTGAGCCACCCATGTGCCCCACTTACTTGATATTTCTAATAGTTCCCTTAGTCGTATGAATATAGATTTTCAAGGCTACGAATTACTAATTAAGAGTAGATGAGAAAGAGGCTTAAAAAAAAAGGACCAAAATCACTAAGAAGAAATGCATTGATCTGCATGCTTTTCCTCAAAAAGAAAAAGACAGGGCACCCAGGTGGCTCAGTCAGTTAAGCGACTGTCTCTTGTGCTCTGGTCATGATCTCACAGCCATGAGACAGAGCCCTGCTTCAGGCTCTGCACTGAGCATAGAACCTGCTTAAGATTCTCTTTCCCCATCTCTCTGCCCCTCTATCATGCTCTCTCTCTCTCTCTCAAAAAAAAAAAAAAAGGACAATTACTCCTAATTTTGAGTTTTCTTTCAGGCTCTTTTCCATACACTGGGGACCAGATAGCCCCACACGAAAGGACTTAACATTTAACATGAAGCCTGATAGGTTCCTCTCAGCATGGGAGACAGAATGACTACTTGTGTCTCTGACCACAGATTTCCTGAAGAAACCAGGGAACATGGGGATAGTTAAGGTTTTAGATGTCTCCCTTTAATTTTTAAAATCCTACAATGCATTTTCTCTAAGTTTAAGAATTTGTACATTGAAGATTTGTAAAATTCAATCCTTGTAATTCAAGGATTTCTGTGTTATCGTTTGCTACCTTGGACCCTTAGGGAAATTCCAATTTAACAACCACACAACCTAGATATAAACAGTTCTGGGATGAAAACCCATCAATGTGATATATAGAGGATCTGTAATGGGAGATGGTTCTGATACTTTTAATGAAATATTTGATCACTGTGGTTCCTTGTAATCCTTGTAACTCACTGTTTAGGGCTCTTTTATGTTTGCATCCACCTTCACTTGGGAGATAAAAAATGTACAGGGCAGTGTTGCATGGGCTTATTCTGGTTTGTCCTTTGGAAAGATTAAAGTATTGCCCCCTTTGATATTTTTATAAGTTTTTTTTTAGTTTCCCCAGCTCTCTAAGAGTTAGAACTGAAGCACTTCTTCCCTATTACAATCTATCCGCATGTACTCTAGACTTTCAAAAATCCCAAGATATACTTACAGCCTTATTTTACATGGTATCAAGGTGCTATTTCTTTACTAGAGAGTTTTATTATTATTATTATTATTATTATTAATTATTTTAGAGAGAGAGAGATAGAGAGCATGAGAGTAGGGGAGAGGGAGAGAGAGAGAGACAGAGACAGAAACAGAGAGAATCTTGAGGCACCTGGGTGGCTCAGTCAGTTAAGCATCTGACTTCGGCTCAGGTCATGATTTCATGGCTTGTAGATTTAAGCCCCACTCTGGGCTGTGTGCTGACAGCTCAGAGCCTGTAGTCTCCTTCAGATTCTGTATGTGTGTGTGTGTCTCTCTCTGTCCCTTCCTCACTCGAGCTCTTTCTCTTTCTCTCTCTCCAAAATAAATAAACATTAAAAAATAAAAAAAATAATAATAATAAAAATAAAAGAAAGATAGAGAATCTTAAGCAGGCTCCATGCTCAGCAAAGAGCTCAACCCTGGGGTCATGACCTGAGCTGAAACCAAGAGTTGGACGCTCAGTTGACAGAGCCATCCAGACTCCCCAGTAGTAGATTCTTAAATCTTTATAGAAGAGGACTATTACTGTGCTTTCCAAATACCTGTAAAAGTTGTTGCTGATTCTTGCATTAATTGCAACATAAATTCATTTATATTAGCTGCTAAAACTATGGCAGACATCATTCGATCCAGGTTATTATTCCTCTCAGAATTCTGTTGCCTTCCTTCCAAATTCCCTTGAAAATTTTAATAAGTGAATGAAAATGTGGAAAATCCTACTCTGGATTAAATTTTGAATGGAGTGCTTCATTTAAAAATAGCCCAGCATGATCCAAGTAGTATTTGAGCACATTTTTCAGCCTAATGACACTCTGCCCATGCTTGCCCTGGAAAAGTCTCCAACTTCAGTATATATACATGTTCTTCCTCTCCAGGCTTTAGTAAATGTTTGAGAATTTATACAGTAGCTTTCAAGCTCTTTGTTCAAGGTTACTCTAACAATGGCTACTTCAGCAACTTCTCAAGTCACATGTCTGGGCTTCCACCCCAGACTGAGTAACATCCTAAAAGGAATTACAGTTTGATGACTGTGTCCATCAGAAATCCATGAAATGATATTCTCCAAAGATCCATCCTTGTGATAAAGCATACTCATCAGACTGACTAGAAAGGGCTATTGATTATGAGAGGATTTTTCTCCCACATTGGCCAGGCCAGCTGTGTATGTCTTCTCCCCTGAGTAATAAAGTGATCTTATTTAACAGGTTTGTAAATCAGTTTCAAGTATCTATCTTTTCAGTATAGTTCTAAGGAAATAATTTTGGTTAATGGATTATAATTTTTCACTTAAAAATACATACAATCTGATCCTTTTTGGATAATCCCAGACCTGGCTGGACTGTGACAGCCCAAGGTATTCTAGTTTAGTTTTTGCCTTCCCAGCCCTTCTCAGAGCCAGAAAATTTTGATACAATTAACATTTCAAAGGATTGGTCATGTTTATACTTATGTGCCATTGCAATAAGCACAAAATTTCTAAATTTGCCCAGGTGACCCACGAAAATCGGAAATATTTGAAGAGCTGTTTGAGCTATAATGTGTTAAGCTGTTATTTCCAACAGGCAAGATGATCTCCAGTCCATGTATGAGAAAATTAAAGTTCTTCAACATGTGTGACTTGCTTGCAGTCACATATATGTGGTATGATCTGGAACTAAAATTGTTTTTGAGAGTTCTGTGATGATTGTGTCATTCAACAGAATAATCATCATTAGCATTCAAATATCTTATGATAATTTCACTGCAGTCTACAAAGAATAAAATAAAATACATTACTTATTGGGAGCCTGGCAATTAGGCATTAAGACTGCTTGTGATTGAAATAGCGTCACCTGGATGGAGAAATGTTCTTTGAATATGACCTGCACTCTAAAATTATTAGTGTTCTTATTGTCTTACACATTTACAAGAACGGTAGTCTTTCAAATCCCAAGACATTACTCAATAAATGTCAACTATTGAGTGAGTCACAGGTTTCTTGTAGTGTGTAACTGATATGGAATTGCTTTTGTTTGTATGTCCTTAAAGAGGGTGAGTGGAGACTCCTATAGCTCTGAGAAAAACTTCAAGAGGTTTTTGTTTAAGAGAAGAGTTAGCCCTCCTGTGTTTACACAAATAATCTAAAGCCTTGATATAGATACCTTCCCTTTATTTCTTTTTTTTTAAAGTTGTTTATTAATTTTGAGAGAGAGAGACAGAGAGAGAGAGAGAGAGACAGAGAGAGACAGAGAATCCCAAGAAGTCTCTGTGCTGTCAACACAGAGCTCTCTGTGGGGCCTGAATCCATGAACCGTGAGATCATGACCTGAACCAAGACCAACTGACTGAATCATCCAGATGCCCCAACTTTCCCTTTATTTCTTTTTGGTGTGAATAGTCATCCTGCATCATCCCCACCTCTCTACTTGTAGACAAATAAAAGTCTAAGTTTTATTTTGATGGAGCACCATTAGTGTCCTAGCCCTAGAACATTGAAGGGAAGCCTTTACCTTTCAAAGTCTAGACTAAGTTGGACTAAGAATTATTCACATGAGGGGGCGCCTGGGTGGCTCAGTCGGTCGGGCGTCCCACTTTGGCTCAGGTCATGATCTCAACGTTTGTGAGTTTGAGCCCCCAGTCAGGCTCTGTGCTGACAGTTCAGAGCCTGGAGCCTGCTTCAGATTCTGTGTCTCATTCCCTCTATGCCCTTCCCCCACTTGTGCTCTGTCTCTCTCTGTCTCTCAAAAATAAATAAATGTAAAAAAAAAATAATTAAAGAAAAAACAAAGAATTATTCACATGAGGCAGGAGAAAAAAAAAAAAAACAACACAGTTTTGTTACATGCGCATAGAGACCCAATAACAAAATTGAGACCTAAAGAAATGACCAAGACAGGCAGTTTTTATACATTTTAGATTGAGACAATAAATTTGTGAGGAATTGACAAGATAAAGAAAACAGATTTTAGGAGTTTGGGTTAGTAAGAAATTCTAAGTGGAATTTGGGCTGTGGCAGTAGATTAGAAAAAAAGGTAACAAGGTGTCTTTGTACAGTTTTCTTGGCTTTAAAGTTTCTATCTCTGGTGATAAAGATGTCTTTTAACAGTACAGCAAGGGTATTTTTCATATGGGAGATTTGATTTCTGCTTTCAGGAGTACAGAGAAGTGTTCTTGCACTGTTTACTAAGTAACTTTTATCTCAAATAATCAATATAACAAAGAGGCATATTTTGGGGCATCCTGCCCTTGGCCCCTACGATATACATATTAAGAAACCAGATACTTAAGGAGGCCCTCCTATCAAGTTTAGCAGAAACCCTTATTATTCACATTGGTCCTTATTCTCCATAGATGTTTCAGCTTGCAGAAAGATCAGTACAAAAAAATTCTCAAGAGAAGCCTTGATAGAACTTACAGGGACCTGAGAGGCCTCTAGAGACTGATAGCTATACTGCAGTGCACCAATCTTAGTCATATTTCACCAAGTTTCAGTTTGTCTCCTTATGCTAAAGGAAACAAGGTGAAAAGTTTACATTGTGTTTATGGCTGGGCCAATGAGTATTATTTCTGATCTTTTCTAAGGAATACATTCTCAGTGGAGGCAATACCACCCTCTTGGGTAAGGTAAACATATCTTATTATTTTTATGCATAAGACACAGATATAACAAAAATATATAAGGATATATACACTGTATCTGTGGCATTAACATTTCATGGGAGGGATTAAAATAAAATGTCTAACAAGCCTTGTTAGGAAGGTAATAATGAAAAAATAAATTTGAGGAACACTGCTTTATAGGATACTGGTTTCAGTAGACCCTTCTGGATGTTTTGGTTCCTTTTATTCCATTATGGTAAATTCTGGGTTTCTAGTTTGCCCCTGTTTGTGTAGGAAATATTTAAGCTTATTAGAAAGTGTATCAGGAGTATCTTAGAAAAGCAATATTAAATAACAAATAATAAATATATTAAAAATATATGTATGTATACTATATATATTATATACAATATATATACACTCTATATAAATATATGTATATGTATATATTATATACTATATATTATATTATACATATATACATATATATACATATATAATACATATACATATATTATACATATAATATATAGTAGATATAGTATATATTATATATAGTATATTATACATATATACATATATAC
>NW_026057580.1:31359814-31395242 GCF_023721935.1 Panthera uncia | reverse complement strand
TATAGTATATATTATATATAGTATATTATACATATATACATATATACTTATATACATATATACATATATAATACATATACATATATTATACATATATACGTATATATACATATATAATACATGTACATATATTATACATATATAATATATAGTATATATACTATATATTATATATGTAGATATATATATTTGATAATAAATATGTAGATATATATATGTAGATATACATTATATATATATTATATAATATATACAGTGTCTAATATCTCTAAACTTTCTTACCTAAACATATTCTCGATTTCTTTGTCATGCAGTTTTGTTTTTCAAGCAAGTAATTTTGATGTGACCTGTTTAATTTAGCCATTTTCATGAATCTGACCATCTCCCATCTAGCTACTAGAATGTGATGAGATACAGAAGTGGCATTAAACTGCCATTTTTCATGTATCCTGCCAATACTAAAACCTGAATATTAAATAATTTTTTTATTCATACCGATTTAAAATGTTTTCTCATTAAAATAGATGCTTCAGGGTTCTATGAATTCAAGGAGCACAGTTTGAATTTTACCATTTTCAGTGTTAGCATCACAATGAAAGCAGGCATATTTAAACCCATACACAAATAACAACCATAGCATTTGGGAGGCTGTATAGATTTAAATTAGAATTGTATGATTTCTCTATATTGTAATCAAATTCACAAAATACTTATTTTAAATAACTTTAATGAATTAGGGAATGGTATAATCTTTGCTCTGTTACTAGTTGTAAATTCTGTTTTTGAGAAGGTATAGAAACATCCAGGGTTGACGTTACTAAACATTTTCATCATAACAGAAATTTTTACTTGTTTGTGCAATACTGTTTTAATATAAACCCACTCCATCCAGAATGCTTGGCCAGGCCAGTGCTGAGTGCACTCGTGGCATGTGTTAGAAACTATGCTGCTTCTCATTTCACATGTTCTTTACACAAAAGGTATTGCAACCTTTTTTTTTTTTTTCCTTAGATTTTGGAGTGCCTACTCACTTCTTAAGGGACTGCTCCTCAGTGCCTCAAGAATGTCTATATTCCCCCTTCAAGAAGAAACTACTTCAAGGACTCAAAAGTGGTTTGCTCTCTTTCAGATGATTAGAGAGATCTAAGTGTAGAGTGGAACAAAAAGAAACAAAACAAAAGGAAAACCACATGTTTAATCTCTGGCAAACTCTAAGAACCTCAGGTGAAGTAAAATGTCCTATCTTTGAGTCACCAGACTTGGAACTCAATGTAGACTTTGATTGACATAACTTTCTTAAATTCTCTGGACCACAGTTTACTCATCTATAAATAAATGTATTACTAACTCCACTTACATTACACAATCCAAGTAGCCCATGACACATTTCGATGATGGTACTTTGTAAAAAACAGATCACTATCCAACTATTAGGAATTACACTATTCAACCAATAAAGTATTTTATATTCTAGCTTCAACAGCTCTATTAATACTTAGCATACTCTTCATTTTCTCATTAAAAAATTTTGTGTAGGAGCATGACTGTCTTTAATGAAACTGGAATTCTATGGATAGTTAGCCACTTTTAATTTATTCTACAAAACTTGAGCCTTTGTAATAAAAACCTATTTTTAATTTTATGCTGTTGTGACAGTATCTGTAATTTCAGATGCTATTCATATTCATGAATTAATTTGCATACCATTTAATATTCTCCTGCTTTGCTACACTTGTTGTGATATACTATCTAAATTACCAGCTCAATTTTCGAAGACTGTTGTAAGTGTGTAGTTAGAGGCAATGATATGCAGTAGCGCTTACACAAAGAAATCAAAATATTTGCAGAGACACAATTGAAGCATCTCGTGCTCAGGGATTTGTAGTGCTTTCATATCTAAGTCAGTTTCCTTCCACTGTAGGTGTTAGACAAAATCAGATTGCCTAATAATTTAGAAACAATGCTTAGTGTTGCTCTTTCACAATGTCTGACTCTTTCTATTCAGTCCTCTTTAACTTTTGTCCTCATTAGAATGGTCTAAGCAGATTTTAAAATCTTCTTTTCTCAATCTATTCTAAAACTGGTTTGTTGAGTATAGGAGATTAGTGAAGAGAAAAAGTCTATTCTAAAAATACAGTGCGCCCAAAACTTTGACAAGAAAATGTCTTTAATTTTTTTAATTTTCAGTTATATTACTTTTATAGGCTATCTCCTTCATCGTTTGCTCATATCATGTACCATTCAAGAGGTTCAAAGATGAAGCCATTATTTGTTATTAACGATAATCTCTTCTTTCCTGTCATGATTGATATCATTCAGTTACCCAAGGCAACATTTTGAGTTAGTCTAGATTCTTCCCTTTTCCTCATTGCTCCCAACCTCTATGATCCAATCAAATCCTAAGTGATATTGATGGTGCTTTTAAATGTCATCTCCCTTTCACCATTTCTGTTACGTTGGTCCTAGTGTGAACTTTAACTTTTTAAATTTATATTAGTATTCTCAACTGCTGGCATGGCCTTCAATCTTGCTAATTTTTTTTTTGTAACTAAGAGCTTTGTGTTTGGGTTTTAGAACTACAGAAAAACTCAGCAAAAGTACAGACAGTTCCAATAAACCTCCACTTCTACCCCACAGTTTCCCCTATTAGTAACATCTAGCATGGGTGTGGCACATTTGCTATAATTTATGAGCCAATATGGACATATTATTATTATTAGCTAAACTACATAGTTTACATTAGTGTTTACTTTTTTTTATTGAATACCTTTTGGTGTTGCTTCTTTATTTCTTTTTTTTTTTTTTTGACAAATGCATAATGTCATGTGTGTATCATTACAGTATCACAATGAATAGCTTTGCTGTCCTAAAACTCCCCTGCACTCTATCTATTCAACTCTCTCTCTCTGTATTCCCAGCCCCTGGCAACCAGTGATATTTTGTACTATCTCTATAGTTTTGCCTTTTCTAGGATGTTATATACTTGAAATCATACCATATGTAGCCTTTTCAGATTTTTTTCCACTTATCAACATGCATTTAATAGTTTAGCCATATATTTTTGTGGCTTGATAGCAAGTATTTTTGTTCATGTTTTGTTTTGTTTTCAGCTCATTTGGGTAAATACCTAGAAGTAAACCATTAGATCTTATGGTAATAGTACTTTTACTTTTCTACCAAACTACCAAGCTGTCTTCCAAAGTGGTTGTACCATTTTGCATTTCCACCAGCAATGTATGATAGTTGCTATTGTTCCCCATCTTCATCAGCATTCAGTTATATTGTGTTTTCAATATTAGCCTGTCGAAAAGGTATGTAGTAGTATCTTCTTGTTTTTGTTTTATTTTTAATGTTTATTTATTTTTGAGAGAGAGAGAGCACAAGTGAGAGAGGGAAAGATAGACAAGGAGACACAGAATCTGAAGCAGGCTTCAGGCTCTGAGCTGTCAGCACAGTGCCCAACGCGGGGCTCAAACCCACAAACTGTGAGATCATGACCTGAGCTGAAGTCAGATGCTTAACCGACTGAGCCACCCAGGCGCCCCTCTTCTTGTTGTTTTAATTTGTAGTTCCCTAATGGGATATGATATTGAGTGTGATTTCATATAATCATTGACTATCTGTATGTCTTCTTTCATAGGTGTTTGTTAAGAACTTTACCCATGTTTTAAATGTTTGTTTTCTTACTGTTGAATTTGAAGAGTTCTTTGTATATTTTGGATAAAAGCCCTGTATCAAATACATACCTTATGAATATTTACTCACAATTTGTACTAGTCTTTTCATTTTGTTAACAATATTTTTTATGGAGCAGTTTTTAATTTTAATGAAGTTCCATTCATCAATTATTTCTTTAATGGATCTTGCCGTTAGTGTTGTATTTAAAAGTAAACTGTATAATTATACTGAAATTAAAAATAGATAAATCAAAATAAAAAAAGAAACCCACAAAACAACAAATTCATCAAATTGCCATGTTGATGTCTGGTTTAAAAGCAAATTGCCAAACTAACATTTCAAACCTATGTTATCTTCTAGTGGTTTTATAGTTTTTCATTTTATAGCTAAGTCTATGATCCATTTGGAATTATCATGAAAGGAATAGGGTCAGTATCTACGTTTATTTTGTGCACATGGATACTTAATTGTTCCAGCAACATTTGTTAAAAAGACTATCATTTTCCATTGATTGCCTTTGTTTGTCAAAAATCAGTTGACAACTTTTGTGTAGGTCCATTTCTGTGCTCTCTATTCTGTTCTATTGATCTATTTGCTTATTCTTTCACCAATACCACACTGACTGTCTGGTTTACTATGGCTTTATAGTAAGTCCTGAAATTAGGTGGTGTCATTCCCTTGACTTTGTCCTCCTTTAATATTGTGATGGCTATTTTGGATCTTTAGCCTTTCCTGTAAACTTTAGAGTCAATTTGTCAATATTTGTAAGTAATTTGCTAAGATTTTTATTGGGACTGCATTAAATCTATAGATCAATTTGGAAGAACTGACATCTTAATATTATTAAGTCTTCCATCCATGAACATGGAACATCTCTCTATTTACTTACAGCATCTTTGATATCTCTGATTTACTTTTCATTCTTTACATCAGTACCTTAGTGTGCCTCTGAAAATTTATATATGCTGATACATATATTTTAAGTTCCTTTTTTGCTATTCCTCATCTTAAGCAAAGTTCAAGTTTCTCACAGATTCTGAAACTTGTTGCTCTCCAGCATCATCCTCTCATACTCTTATCTTTAGTTTATTGCCCAGCAGTGCTGGTATGTTTAACTTAAAGCACTGTTGGCAGATGCTTTGAAATGCTCTGAACAATTTCATCACTCTTTACTCTTAACTATCATTTGTTAAGAGGCTGAAGAAAGTTATTTTTATTCCTAGACTGTTTTTAACCTAAAAGTAACAATATTATTCAGATGTGTCTAATACACTTAATTGTACCTTTACTGGATTTTTTTGTGAAAAAATGTTTACTTCCTAATAAAAGATGTAAGCCTCAGAGGAAAAAGTGGATATGATGTCTGGAGCTATGGTAGTTATCTTACAACCATGACAGGTATACTAAAACAATTATGAATATATTAATCTGGGGCACCTGGGTGGTTTAGTTTGTTAAACATCTGACTCTTGATTCTGACTCAGGACATGATCTCACAGTTTGTGAGTTCAAGCACCATGTCAGGCTCTGCACTGACAGTGCGGATTCTGCTTGGGATTCTGTCTTCCTCTCTTTCTGCCTCCCCCTCTAAACAAATATATACACATTTAAATAACTAAAAGTAAATATACTAATCCAACACCCCAAATCTGTGGAGTTGTTGAACCAACTGTAAAACTGTTTATGTATCTTTATGCAAACAATAAATAACCTCATGATTTAAATTCTTGTAAATCAGTCTTTCTGTTACATGGAGCCAAAAGAACTCCTCAGTGATTCATGTATCATTTTGTTTGTGAATTTGTGAGTGTTATGATCTCTTCCTATAATGCAATTCTATTTGTCTTTCCTAAGAACTTTAACTTACACTTCAAAATTCAACTTAGTTTTCTTGTCCTTTATGAAATTATCTCTGATTCTCCTACAACACTGAGAGAATGAATCATTTCCTGCCATCTCTTTCCTCTTTTATAATTCTTTGCTTAGATGCAAATCTCTCCTATTAGAATTCTTTGTAAGTAGGGATCAATTTTACTCATTTTTGAATTATCTCTTCTAGGAGACCATGAAGTATGAAAATGTTATTGTTTGTCAGTGTTTGTGTCAAAGCATATTGTTCTTAAGGAAATTTATTTAGACTTTCAACTTTACAGTAAAATCAACTAAATGAATAAGTTTATGTTCAATATTTTCCAACAACAATTACTTGAATCTTGATGTTTTTATATCTTAGACATTAATAAACACTTAATCTTATACATATTTTAGATATCCATGTTTTTAATGTTTCAACATTTTAAGTAATTATTCAATTTCTTCAAATAGAAACACGTAAGATAAAATAAATGATAATATTTTATTTAGTAAGTTTTAGTTTCAGCTCAAAATACTATGTATATAAGCTAATTTAATCTGATTGCAACAGAACCGAAAACAAATGATTACAGTGAATACATAAAAGGGATATCTCACAAATTAAAAAAAAAAACTTTTTAGTATCAACTTTTTACTTATAAAAAATCATTGTAGAAAAGTTAGAAAACACAGACAAAGAAACTAAAGAAAAAAACACATTCCCATACTATTAAGAGAATGATTGCAGACATATTGCTCTAATTATTCTATATAATAATTGTTCTATTTATTTCTGGCTTTTTAATACATTATTTTTTTTAAATAGGGCATCGTCCTGTACATATTCCATAACATGCACAATTCACTTAAAAATCTATATGATGAGCATATTTCCATATCATTATATATTTTTCTTATAAGATTTTAAGAACTTTCTAATTTTAAAAAATAACTGACTTATTTACTGAAAAGTTGCAAAAATAGTACAGAAAATTCCCATATATTCTTCAACAAGCTTCCTCTGATGTTAACATCTTGTATGGACGCAGTAAAGTTATTAATACTAATAAGTTAATATTGACAAATACCACTAAATAAACCACAAGTTTTTTTTATATTTTACTAGTTTTAGGTTTTAGATTGCACCAGTTTTTCTCACTAAAATACTTTTCTGCTGTTGTTTCAAAGTCCAAACTGGAATTTCACCTTGCATTTAGTTGTTATGAAAGGCTTTATTTTTTTTAAGTTTATTTATTTATTTTGAGATAGAGAGAAAGTGTGAACAGGGGAGGTGCAGAGAAAGAGAGAGAGAGAGAGAGAGAGAGAGAGAGAGAGAGAGAATCCCAAGCACTGTCAGTGCAAAGCCAGATGCAAGGCTCAAACTCATAAATCATGAAACTGAGCTGAAATCAAGAGTTGGGTGCTTCATCAACTGAGCCACCCAGGCACCCAGGTACAAGCTTATTTTTATATGCCTTCATTGTTTTCCGCCTCGTGGCCCTGTATGGTAAAGGATAGTAATGAGGGATGCCTTTCTTGAACACTTTCTATAGTCCAGATGCTTTTTAAATACAACAATCCCATTTTATAACGGAAGATTCTTAGACACAGAAAGATCACATATATGGTCAAAAATCATATATAGCCAGCAATTGTCAGAGTCAGTATTTGAACCAAAGTGGTCTAATCTTCAAATCCATGTTCCTTATTACTTAATAATCTATATTTATATGTATGTATATTTCCCCAATGTGAAGAATAGAGCCATTCACAAGCTTCACCTAAATATTTATATATCAGTGATTATTTGCCTATAGTAAATTCCCAGAAGCAGAATTTCTAAGTCAATTTATTCAATATGACAATTAAAGTTTCAGAGATTAACATTTTATTCTGTTTTTGTAAAATAATCAAAAGACAACAATATTTCCTAAAGTGCTTATTTGAATTCTCTCTCAAACTCAATAGAGTGATAGTAATTTCAAAAGTAGAAATTACACATTAGTCTCACCTAGTTTCTTTGAAGGTACAGAGGTCTCAAAATTTACACACTTTCCCTAACCCTTATCCTGACCATGTACAGCATAGGTTTCAGTAAATGCAGTGTATTTTCTCTATATTCACCAACAGAGTGATGGACAAAACTTGTATGCACAAGGTGCTGTTTCCAGGGCGATTTGGTAATTTATTTCACAAGTAGCTATGCTATGAGCATATGAATGTACTAACGTAATTGTGTAGTTTTATTATCTTCCTAGTGAATTGTTATAAAATATCTGAGATGGCATACCTAAAATATCTGTATACTGTGACTTAAAATATTATATGTGTTGGCACTAACTCTATTTTTCTTCTTCTTGCTATTACCTGAGTCATGGTGTAGTGATGAAGCAATGAAATTTAGCTTTGATGTTTAGTTTATGTACTTCTGTATTTCAGGGAAATTTTTGTATGATTGACAAAACATCTTCACGTTCATAATCATGCATACACTTACCAGCCCCATTTCATAAGTGGAAAAGACCACTAGTCAGAGAAATTCATTCACCTAATTTCTCTTCGTTGATTCACACCCCAGATTTTCATAGTTCACAGCCTGCTGCTTTTCACAAAGGTGTATATATATCTCTGTTTTATGGAAATCATGACTGAGGGCAAAAATTAATAAATTAGTCTCAGAGTAAGGTTTTTTATAGCATATTTTATGGTATTTTAAAAAGCTAAACATAGTCCTGAATATTCCAAATACTGTAAAATGGGTATTATCATCATTTTTTAAACACCATTTCTTTTGTCCCTTCCTTCCACTCTGGCTACCAACCAGCCTATTGCATTGTTATTCCAATGCAAAACTTGGTTCAAAAATTGTTTTTCCTCTACACTGTCATCTGCAATTCACTACAGTATAGCTTTCACTCCTGACACTCGATTAAAAAAACTCACAGGTCACCAGCACCCTCCTGATGGACCAGTCTTATTCATTTGTTTTTATTCCTCATCCTAGACAACATTCCTGCATATGAAAACCAAGATCTTTCTTGTGTGCAGGATTTATTTCCATTCATGTTATCTTCCCATTTCTTCTTGCTTACCCTTTCTGAAAGCAAGCACATAATTTATTTGTTGACCTTATTTTGAAAAATTTTCAAATGCTTGTAAAACTAAAGAGAACAATATAACTCCTTATTCTCATCACTCATGTCCCAAGATATATCAATATTTTTCCATACTTGATTTATTATTTATTTTAATCATTTTTAACCTAGTTCAACTATTTATTATTATTATTATTATTATTATTATTATATTTATTTTATTTTAGAGAGAGGGAGTGCATTTTAGTGGGGGAGAGGGACAGATGGAGTGAGAGAGAGAGAGAGAAAGAGAGAATCTTAATCAGGCTTCACTCTCAGTGTGGAGTCAGATGCAGGGCTCAATCCCATGACTCTGGGATCAAGACCTGAGCCGAAATCGAAAGTTGGACACTCAATAGACTGAGCTTCCCAGGCACTCTTGTTGAAGTATTTTAAAATAATCTGAAGACATATCACTATACTCTATTCACTTCAGTATATATCTTTGAGACATATGGACATTCCAGTATCTTTAAAACACATAGACATTTTCTTATATAACCACAATGCCATGAACCTAGTTAACAGTGCCTAGATCTTATTCAAGTCTTCCCTCTGCTGTGGTCTATGTTTGTGTCATCTCAAAATTTGTAAATTACAATTCTAACTCCCAAAGGTGATAGAATTTGTAGATAAGGCATTTAGGGCCATTAAGTCATGAAGGCAGAGCTCTCATGAATGGGATTAGTGCTCTTATAAAAGAGACCCCACAGAACTCACTGAATCCTTCCCCCTTGTGAGGATACAAGGAGAAGTGTATGACCTGGAAGGGAGCTTTTATCTAACTAACCATGATGGGGCCATTATATGGGGCCTGGAAGTCCCCCAGTACTGTGAGAAATAAATTTCTGTTATTTATAAGCTACACAGTCTGTGGTATTTTGATATAACAGCTCAAATGGACTGACAAAAAGTGATCATATCATTTCACCTCTTGTTTAAAACTCTCCAGTGACTTCCCACTGTAGTTGGAATATGATCCAAATATATTGTCACTGTCTAGAAAGCCCTGTTTGATCTAAATATTATTTCTTCCACCAAATTAACCTTGATCCATTCTCTTCTTTAGTCACTTTCCAGCAATTATGGTCTTCCTTTAGTATCTAGAACTGTATTATCCAATATGGTACCTATAAGCCACAAGTTTCTATTGATTACTTCAAATATGATCACCACATTTACATATTCTAATCTAAATTCATTTGTTCTGTAAATGTAAAATACATACCATGTTTCAAACTCAGTATAAAAATTAAGGTAAACATGCTCATTAATTTTTCACTGATAACATTCACAAATGCTATTATTATTAGATAAAATAAAGAAAAATTAAATGTTAATATAATTTAACCACTTTGTTTTTACTTATTTATTGTGGGTTTTAGAAAATTTAAAATGACTTACATGTTCTGCATTATATTTCTAGTGGACAGCATAATTTTGGAACAGACTAAATTTACTTCCATTTCAGAAAATTTTTCTTTCTAGTTTCCTTCTCTTTTGAATATTCTGCCACCAGATTTTCACTTGATTTTTTTATCACCTTTCAGATTTCAGTTCAAATTATCTCTGAAAATGCCTTTGCTTAATCAGCCTAGATAAAATCTACCAATTTCCTATCTCCACTTTATTTAACCTTTGTAATATTTTATATTTCATTTAATTCTTAGTCCTTATAATTCTTAGAAATTATTATTATTATTATTATTATTAAAGTTATTTGAAGAGAAGAGCATTGTTTATACTGTTAGAACTGAGAAATAAATTTTGGTTGTTTATAAACTAACCAGTCTGGAATATATATTTTTAATGTTTATTTACTTTAAGAGAGAGAGAGAGAGAGAGAGAGAGAGAGAATGAGTGGGAGGGACAGACAGAGAATACCAAGCAGGCTCCAACTGTCAGCACAGTGCCAGAGGCAGGGCTCAAACTAATGAACCGTGAGATCATGGCCTGAGCCGAAATCAAGAGTCTGACACTTAACCAACTGGTGCCCCGCCAGTCTGTGATATTGTATTATAGCATCCCAAACAGACTAAGACACACACTCTGTTTCTTTTTTTCTTTTCAAAAATGCCTTTATTATAGGCTATTTGAATCAGAATCCAAATAAGAATCACTCAGTGAATTTGGTTATCATGTTTCTAAAATTTATTTTAGTCCAGAACAGTGTATTCTCCTTTTTCCTTGACATTGAAGAAGTCAGACCAATTGTCTTATGGAATCTCCCACCTTATTAAATTCTGGCTTCCTGTATAGTGGTCTTGCTTATATTGTTGTAAGGTGATGATCAGATGTGAAGGCTTGATTATAACTTCTTTGGGAGGAGTGGATTGGGCATGAATCCTTCACTAATGTTGCTATGAAATGAATATTATGCCACACATACATTTGGTTTTAAATTTAGTGAAGGTAAGAATGGTAAATATATTCAGGTAATTTTGGCCTGATCCCTCCATCATAAAGTTTGCCATTATTTTAATTTGTGTCAGCCTAATTCAGAACTTGAGGCAATGACTTGGGTTCAGGTAACATATGGGTAAGCAATCTAAGGGAACAGGGGTGAAGGAAAAGGGAAAGTGAAATGGGCAAGGAGGAAAAGCCAAAATAAAGAACATTATCAGTGTTGCTACTGTGAGCAAGGAACCTGGATTCTGAAAGAACTTTGAAAAGTACAGAACGCACTCAGAATGATCTGTTGAAATAGTGGGTCACTGATGCATTTATTCCTCATACTCTTCAGTTGAAGATGCCTTCTGGTGATTTTAACGCACCCCTGTGTTCTCCACTCACACAAAAAATTACCTCCAGGCAGTGTGATGTGCTGTTTTTACAATCTCTTTGCTTAGAAGACCTAAGATCTGTACTTGTACTTGAGGTGGAATGCTTCCAACTGAGAGGAGTCCTCTTGCCAAAATCATGAACAATAAAATCTTGCTTTATGCCTCATTAGCTTTGTGAACTTGGGATATTATACAATGCTTCTTAGATTTAGATTATTCTTTAAATGGGATTAAAACTTGTGAGGATTAATGGAAAAATTCATTTAAAGCCACTGGCATGGTTCCATAATATTTAATCAAGTGTGTGACAACATCAGTAAATATTGTGCCATGATTTCAGGTGTATAGTGTTCCAGATCAGCTTGACTTTCTGAATTACTTTGATATTGTGATTTTTTCCTTTTCATTACTTACTAAAAATATTACCAATATAAACAAACAATAAGACTACTTAATAAAATAAACAATTTCTAATTAAATTCATTTTTATAATATATTTTGCTGATGGTTATTAAAGTTCCATATATTCTTTTATTAACAAATAATACCACAGTTAATAATTTTATGCATAATTTTTTTCATATTTTTGCCATCAGAAAAAATATGTTTTTGGTCTGTATTTCTAGAAGAGGAATTGCTGGATCAATGGATAAATGTATATACAGTAAAACCTTGGTTTGTAAGCATAATTTGTTCTGTAAACATGCTTGTAATCCAAAGTACTTGTATATCAAAGCTAATTTCCCCATAAGAAAGAATGGAAACTCAGATAATTCTTTCCACAACCCAAAAATATTCATATAAAAATGCTATAATATAATACAAAATAATAAAGAAAATACAAAACATAAGGAAAAATAAACAAATTAACCTATAGTTACCTTTGAAAACCTTCATGGCTGATGTGAGGGAGACAAGAGAGAGGACGGTTATTGTGTAGGATGACTTTCACTATCACTAACAGAATCAATGCTATCTATTGGCTCAATGGAATCTCCTTGTTTTTGTGCAATTTTAACAAGGAACCTATCCCATGACACTTGCTTTTGCCTTCTCTTGAGGATTTCATGGAAATGTGACATTGCATTGTCATTAAACAGATTCAACGCTTGCACTGCTACAGACTTTTTCAAGCGGCGCTTTTCCACAAAATTTTACACTCTTTCCCACATTTTACACATCTCCCTAATCTCATTTAACGTGTGAGATTACTCTGCCCTTTTCTCCTCCTCCTCTGCAGACAAGATCTCCTCCATAACCTCTTGCTGTTGCTTGGGTGGTAGATCCATCAGTTGGTCAGTGGTCAGTTCCTGGCCATGTTCCTACACCAGCTCTTGAATGTTGTCCTCATTTACCTCCAGTCCCATGGCTTTTCACAAGGACACAGTTTCATCAACAACCGGTGGCTCTTGCTCACAAGCAAACTCCTTTAAGTCATGTCCAAGAATGCAATCAGGTCGCAGTTTTCTCCAAGCAGAACTGAGGGTTCTTTTGGTGACCCCATCCTAGGCTTTCTTTATCAATCATCTTGAGGCAGTTCACGATGTGGAAATGATTTGTCCAAAACTCACACAGGGTAAAGTTTGTTCCTTCAGTCACCTTGAAGCATTGCTGAAATAGTGCTTCGATGTAAAGCTTTTTAAAGTTCGAAATGACCTGCTGATCATGGACTAGAGGATTGGAGTGGTATTGGGAGGAAGGAACTTGACCTTAATGAACTTGATTCCTCCAGTAAGTCGTCCTCAAAGCCTGGAGGATGAGCAGGAGCATTATCCATAAACAACAAGGCTTTGAATCGCAGATTCTTTTCTGAAAGGTATTTCTTTACCACAGGACAGAAGACCTCGTTGATCCACTAAATGAATAAGATACGAGTGATCCAAGCCTTGCTGTTGGACCTCCATATAATGTTAACTGGCTCTTCTGCACCTTGCATTTCTTGAAGGCTCGTGCATTCCTGGAATGAGACACGAGCAGGGGCTTGACTTTGAAATGCCTTCTTGCATGAGCACAAAACAAGAGGGTGAGACAGTCTTTCACAGGCTTGTCACCAGGCATTGTATTCTCTTCTTCTGTAATGTAGGTGTTCTTTGGCATCATTTTCCGAGAAAGCCCCATCTCATCACAGTTAAAAACTTGCTCCAGCAGGTAACACTTGGAAACCCCGAGCTTCTGAAACTTGGTAGGGAATGCCTCTGCTGCCTTAGCATCCAGACTTGCAGCCTCTCTGTGCCTCATAACACTATGGATGCTGCTTCTACTCTTAAAGTTATCAAACCATCCCCTGCTTGCCTTGAAGGCTTCTTCATTTCTGTTGACATGCCTGGCAATTTACTTACAGGGTTGGTATACAAGGCCTTTGGCTTCACGTAGATAAAGTTCTCAGTCACAGTCTCACCTGCTAATTGCTTCTCTTTTATCCAACCCAGAAGCAAATTTTCTACACTTTCTAGAACACATGGCCATTGCTTTGATATTCTCATGACTCCTTCTGCTGCATCTAACCCCTTTATTTCTTCTTCATTCTTTAATATTGTGCAAATGGTTGGGAAGCCTGGGTGGCTCAGTTGGTTAAGTGTCCGACTTCAGCTAAGGTCATGATCTCACAGTTTGTGAGTTTGAGCCCCACGTCAGGCTCTGCGCTGACAGCTCAGAGCCTGCAGCCTGCTCTGGATTCTGTGTCTCCCTCTCTCTGCCCCTCTCCTGCTCACGCTCTGTCTCTCAAAAATAAATAAATGTTTAAAAAAACTTAAAAAAATATTGTGCAAATGGTTAATGTAGACTTCTTATAAAATCTTACAATTTCAGCCTCTCACATACCTCATTCTGACTTCTCAATGATTTCCTTCATAATCATTTCCTTCTTATTATCACCTTTCTTTTCAACTTTTTTCTGCATGAGAGCTATTGTATACACTCACACAGATGTTGACTACAGTATTAATAAACTCTAATCATTAAATATAGGATTTAATGTAATTGGCATTAAGACAGCAGAGGAAAGGGTCTATATTTGCAGGTAGCCTGACCTAGAATGAAGCAAAGCATTCCTAAGCTTACTCTTATAAGGAAAAGCAAAGGACTCTCCATAGGTGCTTTGAAGTGACAAAAAATACACTAGTGCCAGTGGTGGGCACCTCCCAATGTCTTAAAAATCACTGCTTTCTGCCAAACACAGTGGCCTGGGACCAAACATCTGAGCATGGGAAATGATCACCCATAATCCCGCACTGGGGTAAGGGGAGAACCATTGGCTCAGTTGTGATCATGTGACATTCAGCATCACATAATACTCCTATTGCAAGATATCACTCGTTTATCAAGTTAAAATGTATTAGAAATGTTTGCTTATCTTGGGAAACATTAGCAGAACAAGTTACTTACAATCTAAGGTTTTACTGTATGAGTTCTGCTATATCCTTTGGGTTTTTTTCTTTTTGTATATCCATAGCTCAGATTACCTGAAGAGAATGCTATGAAACTTTTGACCAATCTAATACGTGAAAAATGATATGACACTTAAAAATGATCTTTTCAGGGCGCCTGGGTGGTTCAGTCGGTTGAGTTTCCGACTTCAGCTCAGGTCATGATCTCACCGTCTGTGAGTTCGAGCCCCGCATCAGGTTCTGTGCTGACAGCTCAGAGCCTGGAGCCTGCTTCAGGTGCTGTGTCTACCTCTCTCTCTGACCCTCCCCGGTTCAATCTGTCTCTGTCTCAAAAAAAAAAAAAAGAAAAAACATTAAAAAATAAATTGAAAAAATATTATCTTTTCATATTTTTTTTTCAACGTTTTTTTTAATTTTATTTTTGGGACAGAGAGAGACAGAGCATGAACTGGGGAGGGGCAGAGAGAGAGGGAGACACAGAATCGGAAACAGGCTCCAGGCTCCGAGCCATCAGCCCAGAGCCTGATGCGGGGCTCGAACTCACAGACCGTGAGATCGTGACCTGGCTGAAGTCGGACGCTTAACCGACTGCGCCACCCAGGCGCCCCATATCTTTTCATATTTTTAAGGGCCTTTTTCCCCCCTATGACCCATCATCATATTGGCTATCTTTCCATGGTATGTCTTTTTCTTTAAGAGCCACTTTCTTTTGTTAGTGATATTTTCCTATTGATTGTCATTTACTGTTTGCTATGGTATCTCTTTTCTGCTTTACCAAAGTTTAAAAATGGCATTATTACATTTTATATAGTTCTAATTTATTATGTATTTCTTTTATGCTTTTGGATTTTTTAGTTATTATTAGAAACTGTTATAGATTGAATTGTGTTTTACCAAAAAAGATATGTTGATGCCCTAAGACTGCAGAATGTGACCCTCAGAATGTGACCCTATTTGGAGACCAGAGCTTTATAGAAGTAACCGAGTTAAAATGAGGTCATTCCCATGAGCCTTACTCCAGTATGACTGGAGGCTTTATAAAAAGGGGAAAATTCAGTACAGAAACAGATATAGCTAGAGGGATGAGGATGTGAAGAGACACCACCAGGTTTGTGATGGTTTGTTACAGCAATCCCACAAAACTAAAAATAATTAAAGAAATGTTTTTCCCACTGTCAGGTTTTAAACAAATTTGCTTCTATTTTCTATTAGTGGTTTAATGATATTTGTGATTTTTTTATTATTCTTTTCAAAAAGTATTTAGATTACTGACATTTTAAAAGTGGGATATATTCTAGAAGTACAAATTTAATTTTATCTTTTTCTTCAAATAGGTTTTTCCTACATTATTTATTAGCAAGCCTTTTTTTTTAAACAGATTTGAGATGTCATTTTTGTCAATTAGTGAATTTCATTTTATACTTAGACCCATTTCTGTAATTTCTATTCAGTTTATTTCTGTGTGTACCTATTCATGCATCAATATCATACTCATTTAGGTACAGAGCCTTTGTAATATGCTTTAATATCTGACTAACCTGCTCCATCCTCTCTCACCTCTCTACCACACACGTATAAACACACATTTTGCTTTTCTTTATATCAGTGTTTATTTGGAAATTTTTGCCTTTTTTCTTCCTTTTTCCATAGGAACTTTTAAATGAAATTTTCTACCTACTGAATAAAAGTGAAACTTTTATTTCTAGTGTAATTGCATGAAATTTCTAAATAACTTAGAAAGCCTTGGCAGCTTTTGGATATTGAATACTTTTTTTTATTCAAGATGATACTATGTCTTTCTTTTTGTTCAAATCTATCTTTCTATTTATTTTTCAGGAATAACTAGATTTTTATTTAGGTTTATGTGTAGGTATTTTATTTAATATTTTGTTGCTATTTTATTTTATTATTATTACTTTTTTTAATGTTCATTTATTTTTGAGACAGAGAGAGACAGAGCATGAACGGGGGAGGGTCAGAGAGAGAGGGAGTCACAGAATCTGAAGCAGGCTCCAGGCTCTGAGCTGTCACCACAGAGCCCGACACGGGGCTCAAACTCACGGACTGTGAGATCATGACCTGAGCCGAAGTAGGACGCTTAACCGACTGAGCCACCCAGGCACCCCTTTTGTTGCTATTTTAAATGGTATCTTTATATCTATCATATTACCTGTCTGGCTATTAAGAGTACATATGAAGTTTATTAATATTTGTGCTAATTTTATATCCTACTATTTTATTAAATTACATTATTATTTTAAAAAATTGTCTTACATTTTTCCTAGAGATAATTTTACTTCTTTTCTAATCTTTATGATTTTTTTTATTAATGTTTACTTATTTTTGAGAGACAGAGCATGAGCGGGAGAGGGACAGGAAGACACAGAATCTGAAGCAGGCTCCAGGCTCTGAGCTGTCAGCAGAGAGCCTCACATGGGGCTTGAACCCATGAACCAAGAGATCATGACCTGGGCTGAAGTCAGTGCCACCCAGGTGCCCCTAATTTTTATGATTCTATTTGCTGTGTCTGATTATATTTGCAGATGTGTCCAAAGTGTTGCTAGTTACAGTGGTCAAGCATATCTTTTACTTGACAATAGTACAAATGACCTTAGAATCTCTCTCTTATGTAAAATGAAGAATTTAGGGCTGTTATGTACACAAGCACATATGCCAATTTTGCTGTTATTTTAATATCCATTAAATATGTGTTTTTAATTTTTTAAATCAGGATTTTGTCCAATCCTTTCAAAAATATTTTGGGTATTTATGGAGATGAACATGTGATTTTTCTTTCTTTTGGTCTATCATATGATATATTACGATGATTGACTTCTTTTTTTTTAAGTTGTTTATTTATTTTTGAGACACAGAGAGAAAAGAGAGAGAACGCAGATAAAGGGCAGAGAGAGAGATGGAGGGAAAAATCCCAAGCAGGCTCCACACTCAGCACTGAGACTGATGCAGTGCTTGAATCCACAACCAGGAGATTGTGGAAACCGGAGCTGAAATTAAGAATTAGATACTTGACAAACTGAGCCACCCAGGTGCCCGTACAATGACTAATTTATTAATATTCAACTGCATGTGACTTCATGTAAATAATCGGGTTCACTGTATATTATTTTCATCAATTTTCAAAGGCAAGATGTCTATTATTTGTGTGTGTGTGAAATTACAATGTTTGATATCAATGTTAAATTTCTTCATAAAATGAAATTGAAAGTGCTGTTTCTTTTGAAGTTTAACTTCAATAAGGACAACTATGTTTTATAACAAATTTTATACAAAGACAACAGAAAATATTGCTACTATTAGCTTTGTTAAATACTCTTATCTACTTCAGATATATAAGATTTTAGTTGATAACATTTCAATTAATATCTGCTCAAGATCATAAGTATTAAAGAAACAATAAATAAATATAGCACTCTGCTAAAGGTGCATGTGCTTTTGTCTTTTTGTTTCCTGTTCTGAAAACCTGAAGATGTAGTGGAGAAAAAGAAGGTGAAAAGTCAAGATCAGCACATTTATTGACTTCAAGACCCAACAAAAAAAGGCATGGAATATAAATTCAGTTATTAGGTTTCTGGCTTTGCTGCTTATCCCAAGAAAAAAGTAATCTACAGACCTGTCATAATCACTATTAATTATTCAATCAACTCTTAAAATAATTAGGCATTCAATACTGATGTTTAGAGCTTCTTCTCCTTTAAGATATACTATATGAATGAATATTCATGCAAACCATAAACTGGAGTGGATGATGTTTTTTGGGAGACTACTCCTGGTATTACTATATGCCACAAATTCAGATCTTCCATGGACGTTGGGTTTTTGAGATTTTGCTCAATTGAAGCTGTGAAAAAAACAAAATGTAGCCACTATCCTTGTCTTAAGTTAAAAAATGAAATTATCTGTCACTTAAAACTTTCAAGACTGCTGGCTAATAACAGGTGTGAAACTGACGACTATTTTGTCTTAAAAATATCTCCAACAGTGGCAGCGTGGACTCACTTCCATAAAATCCTTAATCACATTGCTTTGTATGGCAAAGCTCCTATATCACTCCTACAATAAGGAGGATATAAATAATTAATAAATAAATAAAATCACACATTCATAAATGAAATTTTAAATACTAAGGGACTAATTAATTTCTAAGTAGAGATAACTATCTTCTGTAATGTACAGCAAAGGTTGCTCTCCAGAGCCATCTCCATTCCCTACTTTATTAATTAAGGAGAAAGCATCTCAGATTAAACTTTTATATCAACAAAGTATAAGATATTTATCATTATATGAAGCCTTGACATGCTGTTGACACATGGAGAGCCTATAATCCTTTGAACCATTAACTGGAAACCTAAAGTAGTATTAGCCGGTGGTAGGACCAACCAAGAATTTAATATTACTAACATTTTTGTACATCGGAACCCGGTGGCATTTGAACTCAGTTTCAGAAGATTGACTTCTATCCATTTTCCAATTGCATAATATGATGACACCTGATTTGATTAGATTTTTTGAAGAAAATATAACCTTCCCTGAAGCTTTTAACTTTTGTGTCCTATTTTAATTTTTTGATGATAGTAGAGAGGGGAAAATGGTCTTTTTAAAAATCAGCTTAATTTGGAAGTATGCATGGTACAATCTCAAGAAAGTCTAATAGTTAATAGCTTTTATTCCTTATTATTGCTTTTTTTCATGAAGTTAATGCTTGTGTTCTGTTGCATAAGGGTTTTGCATGTAAAGGAAATTTTTATAAATTTATAGTGTAAAATAAAACATTTGCTTATGAATCCTTTTCTTTATTTCTTTCTCAGGAGATATGAAATTGTGTTCATTTAGTTCATTTCCTCTGTTGATCCCAATGAAAAGACCCTGTGAGCTTGCCATTATAGTCACACATTTTAAATTCTCTGCATTTTCTCTGCTATTATGTTGACTTAATCTGTGATTTAAATGATTAAGCCATGCAACACTTTCTGCTTTTCCTCTCCCCAATGTTTGTCTCCAGCTGCTCCCTGTTGAAGGTTTTGTTCTCTTTTCAACAGGAAGGAATATCCACCCACACCAGCTTGAAGTGCTTTATTAATGTCAACCAAAGATGTAAAACAGAAAGTTTCCATACCGGTTGCAGATGTAAAATTCTCAACATCAAGCACTTTTTTTTAAAGTAAAAGAAAATAGATTGGGGATGTTAAATAATACACATTAGGTGACTTCCATGAGTCTTGCACTTTTAGATAAATTATCTCATTTAATTCTCACAACACACTTTCACATGATATGCAATATCGTCTACATGGGGGTCTACCTGTGAGAAAAAAAATAGCCATAAAATTGTAGTACATTGTGAATGACCATCTAGATAGCAATTCCCTCATTTGAAATGTAAACCACCTTACATATCTTCAGAATATACCCTCCTTCATTTGTCTCATCATAATAGGTGAGGTGAGTATTGGTTTGGGATACCCTTGATTTAAACTTACATTTCTGGAATACAACATTGTGCTCTGCTTTTCATCGTGGGTGCTGGGAAGTTTAGATACTTGCCATCTGTAACCTTTAACTGTAACCCTTAACTGGATCAGAGTCTACGACCTCAGTCTTAGCTGAATCAGATTCTATAACCTAGAACTGACACATCCAATATACCAGCCTGAAGCTATGATGCTTCAGTGAGTATCACAAAGAAGAAAGAGAAGTTCAGAGTTTACTTCTATAGTGGCAACCACAGTGTCAAAAGGTCCATGGTGGCCACTGGAGCAGTAGTGGCAACGAATAGCTATGTTTTTGGCTGCTTTACCTCCCTGTTTCTCTGATTTTTCAGTGTCCAGGTCTCTAAGCTAGCCCTTCAGTCACTTTTCCATTAGTTTGGTGGGTTACTCAAAATACCCTCTTTGAATCTCTGATCTGTTTATGTTATCCAGAGTGGAATCCTATATTTTGCAACCAAGAATATGGATAATAAATCAGATCCCTAGTGGTTAGTGCCAATAGTAGATAAAAGAGTTATAATAAATGAAAGTGACATGATCACCTCAATTCCCAATGGTCCTGATGTTTAATACAGTGTCACAGCTAATAGGAAAAATGAGAAGTGTTATATGTATATTAGTGGATCATTTTCCTGAATATATTTATGCCTCGAGATTCAGCATGTATAACTTAGCAGCACCAATACCAGCATACGTTTGCTCATGGTAATTCATACAGCTTTCTTCTTATGAGACACTTACAGTTCTCATTTGGTAATTTTAAATTAAAGTTCTAATTTATTTTCTCTTTTTAGGGGTTGCTTACTTGTATTTATTCAAGAGTTGTGAGCGTTGTCTTTTTCTTGAATAATAGGCTTCATTCTCTTTCTAAAACACTAGCATATAAAAAACAGTTCTAATTTTCTGTGTCCTGATTCCTTGTTTTCTAATCTCATTTTAATGTACTTTTTAAGACTCTTAGATGCTTAATTGGAACAGGATGCAGCAAATCCAAGCCCCTCACTTAATAGGCACACAAATTGCTGGAGAAATTATATATCTGGCTCTGAGCAGCAGCTCCTGGGCATGAGTTCAAGTCTCTATTTTGTTTGTTCAGTGCTTACTATGTTGTAAGAATTGCTCTTATGCTAAGAACTGCTCTTATATAAGCCCATGTAAAAGCTTTAATGATTAACTTTAATATTTCTAGCAACAAAGTAAGTGCTATCATCATATCAATTGTACAGATGAGAAAGCTGAGGCATATGAAGTTTGGGCAATTTGTCCAAGTCATCAAGCTAGTGTGTGTCAGAACCAGCAGTCACACACAGGGAGCCCGGCCTCACACTCTGCTCTCCTAGCCACTGGATTCTACTGCATGCCAGATTTTTTGGGTGCTTGCCAAAAGAACAATCTAAATTATTTGACCACATTTTTATTAGACTTCCTTTTTTATTTTCCAAAGATATGTCTTATTCCCTTTTGATTCTGACACATTTAAAAAAATAATCTTTAAGATTGATTTTTAGGATGGCTTATTTTAAACAAATTAAAATTTATGTCTTTGAAAAGGTATTACCTTATGGCCCTCAAAGTAACCACTTTAACCACCAATACTGCTTTTGCTTAAGATATATATGAATTACTGTGAGATAGAAACTCTTTATTATTTGGGGTTCAATTTGTTTTATGCAAACATTTGCAAATGCTTTTCAAAAGCTTTTCAAAAGCTTTTCATGTGTTGATGTGATGTCAAAATACATAACAGTATTATAGACAGGTTATACATCAAGTGATAAGAGTCTGTTTATTGTGTTTTAATGTGATCTGGAAGGCATTCCAAAGGTTAAGTTTTCTAGATACTTTAAGACATCACATCATTTTTACCTTAGTGGATATTGTCTCAGGTTTATGACACTAAAAAGGACAGACTTTGTCCTTTAGACACCATCAGTTATATGTACACTGATACTATATTATAGGTGCACTGAACATGAGTCTTCTCTAAACCTTCAACCACATCTTTTTCATTTCTTCTATACTCCCAATGTTCTAGATGTGGAATATGTGACACAGAAAAAGTCCATTTTCAGTAGGGTTAACCATTGGAAAGAGTATATAGTGTGCCAGTAGATACAAACAAGAAGAGGGAAGAAAAAGTTTTATTTGCTTTATTTTTACTTTTTTAGCTTTAAGTCAGCAATAAAGTGTTTGAATACAAAATTAAACTATTTTTATTCATGATTTCTATGATTAAAGATTATGACTGAATTTATTTTTGGAAACTCATGCTTTAAGTTTTTGTGAGAAGACATTTACCTTTACATTGGTAGTTTGTAAAAAGAAATGTCATAATTATCTATGTATATTTATAAATAGGATCTTTTCGAAATCAGAAAATACAGTAAAAATGTAGCTGGCTCAGAAAAAAAAGACTTTACAAAATATCTATTCAAATGATGCAAATTTTAAAAAGTGCAAAATACTAGTGACTATTTGTGAAGTAATTACACACTGGGACAAAGATGTGTTTTCCATGTCCTCTCAGATGATTCCAGAGTCCATTTTATCCATCTTCATCACCTACTTTAGTTTAGCACCAGTGGTCAAATCAGAAACAGTTATGATTTCTGTTACAAGGAGAAGGGGACTTATAAGAAATGTTCAGGTATGTTTGAACATAGGTATGACAAACTTATATGATTTAGAAATCATTACCAAAATGAAAGCTCTATGTTCAACAAAAGTCTAAAATATTGAAAAAAACTCCCCTTAAATTATAAAAACAAAAACCTAACAAAGCTCTATAGGGAATTTATTTTTTGTTACGTTATCACTTTTTTTCCTATTTTTGTTTCTTAGAAAATTTAGTGTATCTTATTCAATGAAGTCATCCTGAACTTGCTTACTTGTGGTCAAATATTTCACTTGCTTCACAAACAAGAGTGTGGAAAGGAGATAACTCATTCACTCCAGCATATGAATTCATGTCTCCCAAGTCACGTAAGAGTTTGCGAACTTCATTGGAATTTATAGACTGGTATGTTGTGGTAGCATTATTCCTACCCTAAGAATACCTTTTATATAGTACCCTACAGAATAAACTTAATAACCCATGGCTTAGTGTTTTGAATAATGTCAGCAAAGGAATAATTTTAGAGTGATTAACTTCACTGTTCGGTGTTCACTGGGACAGGACAGTACTTTGTTCCTTTATAGCTGTGTTCATATACTAATTTTGCATCTACCAGATTTAATTTCCCAAATGGTTTTTGGAATATGTTCACATTCGGGGGATTGACAAGATGCCTTAGTGAAATCGCCAAAAACTTTGTTATACACTGAAGGCATTTTAGAAAGCATTTATCATTTATAGACATGATTTTGTATAAGGTAAACAATTTCAACAGCTATTTCAGAATATATCTTTTACAATCTCCCCAATTATATATTTATTTGTAATTAATTAATAGTTATTTATATGAACATTTTTATTATACACCTTAAAGTGATGTGTTTCACTTTTAAATTTTGATAGATGACTACAAGCAAGAGGAAAAGAACCAATGAAAACACCTGCCCCCCTCACATACTGACAGGCTGTCTGGAATCTCCAAAAGCTCTTAGAATCACATACATTCACATGTTTGATTCTTCTTCCCCAATTTTCCATTTTTTCCTTTGGGTCCTCATTTCTATTATATTTTCTTCCATACCTAAACATCTTTATCAATCTAATATGAGCAACTGGAGATTTCCATTCTGTTTCAAATTATTCTAATAAACATTTATTGAACAATTAATGTTGTTACAGGGCAAGAACTTGGCTTTTTCCGGGGGAGTAGCTATAACTCATTCAAGTTCAAATTATCCTTCTGCTACTCACCTTTCAATAGTTATTTTCTAAAATAGCCTTCCATTCAGCTAGCTGACAGGGATTCATTAATTCATGCAAACATTTATTCAATGCATGTTTTGCTTTACTCATACTCAAAGATTCAAAAGAAACTTCAATAAATTCAAGTTATTGTATGAGATAAGCAGTAAACCAATAGTGACAGACATTTACTGTACAAAAAACAAGTCTCTCTCAGGCAGTACATACATTTTAAAAGAGAAACATATTAAGCTAAATTAATGGATTCCTGTTGATGTAATACAGGGCAAGAAGGAGAACTGGGTTTTACTTATCCTAACGTTCTCAATTTGTTTCCATAAACTTTTCTCCCCAAGTAAAGTATAGACCCATCTCTTAGCTTTCAATAATTCCCTGATTAAAACTAAATAACAACAACAACAACAACAACAACAAAAATTCTCTACAAAAAGTGACTTCACAGTGTGTACCCTATGAACTTAAATATCATGTTAGCATAATCTTGAGCCATCATGACTGGAACTATATAAGTAAATTTAATACTTCATGTTAGATTGTAAGGGGCATGGAATTTGTCATTGATATTTAAAATAATTTCCATAAAAATTGTTTAAATATGTGTGTTGAAATACTGACTGCTCTAAAAATCAAGCTAAACTGATATGACACTATACGTAGGAGCTAAAAATCTCTGAAAGGAAACACTGATACCAAATGACATAAGGTCAAAGGAAGAACTGAATGAATGAAAAATTTGTTTCTAAATTGATATTATGCAGAAGAAGGAATATATATATGCTACAAGGGACAGCATGAGAGATATGACAAATTCATAGAAGATGAAAAAAAAAAGAAAATTATTTTTCAATTAGCCAAGGATTATTGGAATTTGAGGGATTAGGAAAAGATCCCACATATCAGGTAAGACTTAAGAAATGGAGATATAATGAAAATTTACTAGGCCATTTTTTAAGGCATTGGGCAAACTGTAGAGTATCTCCATGGTACTGTGTTGGGACTTGAATCTTCTTCAGTCTCTCTCTAGAATCACCTTCTCCACGTGTCACATGGAAACCTGGATATCAAATTCAAATGCCGTGTTGCCTTCATATACATTAAAACTTGATGAAATATTTAGAAATTCTAAGGACTATAGGAAGAGGAAAGACAAATAGAGAAATTGCTAGTTTTGCACAGTCCTTTATCAAAGGCATTATCAGACATTAGACTGGCTCAGTGCTTTCCTAAGTTGTTTTTCCTGGCAACACTAGTCCTACAAGATGCTCTGAGGAAAGAAAGGAAGAGGGAACAATGATTCCATTTACAAATTACTTTTAAGTGCTATGTACTTTATGTCTCTTTTGAATAGCCACATGTACATTAATATATTTTAGGGTACTATCTCAGAAAAGCCTTAACTTTGCTGAGCTAGAAATTTTCAAAATTTATTTGACTAAAGAACCCAAGAAATCACTTAATACTTATCTTGCTCAGTTCTTTTTTTTTTTTTATTTTTTTATTTTTTATTTTTTAATATATGAAATTTACTGTCAAATTGGTTTCCATACAACACCCAGTGCTCATCCCAAAAGGTGCCCTCCTCAATACCCATCACCCACCCTGCCCTCCCTCCCACCCCCCATCAACCCTCAATTTGTTCTCAGTTTTTAACAGTCTCTTATGCTTTGGCTCTCTCCCACTCTAACCTCTTTTTTTTTTTTTTTCCTTCCCCTCCCCCATGGGTTTCTGTTATGTTTCTCAGGATCCACATAAGAGTGAAACCATATGGTATCTGTCTTTCTCTGTATGGCTTATTTCACTTAGCATCACACTCTCCAGTTCCATCCATGTTGCTACAAAAGGCCATATTTCATTTTTTCTCATTGCCACGTAGTATTCCATTGTGTATATAAACCACAATTTCTTTATCCATTCATCAGTTGATGGACATTTAGGCTATTTCCATAATTTGGCTATTGTTGAGAGTGCCGCTATAAACATTGGGGTACAGGTGCCCCTATGCATCAGTACTCCTGTATCCCTTGGATAAATTCCTAGCAGTGCTATTGCTGGGTCATAGGGTAGGTCTATTTTTAATTTTCTGAGGAACCTCCACACTGCTTTCCAGAGCGGCTGCACCAATTTGCATTCCCACCAACAGTGCAAGAGGGTTCCTGTTTCTCCACATCCTCTCCAGCATCTATAGTCTCCTGATTTCTTCATTTTGGCCACTCTGACTGGCGTGAGGTGGTATCTGAGTGTGGTTTTGATTTGTATTTCCCTGATAAGGAGCGACGTTGAACATCTTTTCATGTGCCTGTTGGCCATCCGGATGTCTTCTTTAGAGAAGTGTCTATTCATGTTTTCTGCCCATTTCTTCACTGGGTTATTTGTTTTTTTGGGTGTGGAGTTTGATGAGCTCTTTATAGATTTTGGATACTAGCCCTTTGTCCGATGTGTCATTTGCAAATATCTTTTCCCATTCCGTTGGTTGCCTTTTAGTTTTGTTGGTTGTTTCCTTTGCTGTGCAGAAGCTTTTTATCTTCATAAGGTCCCAGTAATTCACTTTTGCTTTTAATTCCCTTGCCTTTGGGGATGTGCCGAGTAAGAGATTGCTACGGCTGAGGTCAGAGAGGTCTTTTCCTGCTTTCTCCTCTAAGGTTTTGATGGTTTCCTGTCTCACATTCAGGTCCTTTATCCATTTTGAGTTTATTTTTGTGAATGGTGTGAGAAAGTGGTCTAGTTTCAACCTTCTGCATGTTGCTGTCCAGTTCTCCCAGCACCATTTGTTAAAGAGACTGTCTTTTTTCCATTGGATGTTCTTTCCTGCTTTGTCAAAGATGAGTTGGCCATACGTTTGTGGGTCTAGTTCTGGGGTTTCTATTCTATTCCATTGGTCTATGTGTCTGTTTTTATGCCAATACCATGCTGACTTGATGATGACAGCTTTGTAGTAGAGGCTAAAGTCTGGGATTGTGATGCCTCCTGCTTTGGTCTTCTTCTTCAAAATTACTTTGGCTATTCGGGGCCTTTTGTGGTTCCATATGAATTTTAGGATTGCTTGTTCTAGTTTCGAGAAGAATGCTGGTGCAATTTTGATTGGGATTGCATTGAATGTGTAGATAGCTTTGGGTAGTATTGACATTTTGACAATATTTATTCTTCCAATCCATGAGCATGGAATGTCTCCATTTCTTTATATCTTCTTCAATTACCTGCATAAGCTTTCTATAGTTTTCAGCATACAGATCTTTTACATCTTTGGTTAGATTTATTCCTAGGTATTTTATGCTTCTTGGTGCAATTGTGAATGGGATCAGTTTCTTCATTTGTCTTTCTGTTGCTTCATTGTTAGTGTATAAGAATGCAACTGATCTCTGCACATTGATTTTGTATCCTGCAACTTTGCTGAATTCATGTATCAGTTCTAGCAGACTTTTGGTGGAGTCTATCGGATTTTCCATGTATAATATCATGTCATCTGCAAACAGCGAAAGCTTGACTTCGTCTTTGCCAATTTTGATGCCTTTGATTTCCTTTTGTTGTCTGATTGCTGATGCTAGAACTTCCAGCACTATATTAAACAATAGCGGTGACAGTGGGCATCCCTGTCGTGTTCCTGATCTCAGGGAAAAAGCTCTCAGTTTTTCCCCGTTGAGGATGATGTTAGCTGTGGGCTTTTCATAAATGGCCTTTATGATCTTTAAGTATGTTCCTTCTATCCCGACTTTCTCAAGGGTTTTTATTAAGAAAGGGTGCTGGATTTTGTCAAAGGCCTTTTCTGCATCGATTGACAGGATCATATGGTTCTTCTCTTTTTTTTTGTTAATGTGATGTATCACGTTGATCGATTTGCGAATGTTGAACCAGCCCTGCATCCCAGGAATGAATCCCACTTGATCATGGTGAATAATTCTTTTTATATGCTGTTGAATTCGATTTGCTAGTATCTTATTAAGAATTTTTGCATCCATATTCATCAGGGATATTGGCCTGTAGTTCTCTTTTTTTACTGGGTCTCTGTCTGGTTTAGGAATCAAAGTAATACTGGCTTCATAGAATGAGTCTGGAAGTTTTCCTTCCCTTTCTATTTCTTGGAATAGCTTGAGAAGGATAGGTATTATCTCTGCTTTAAATGTCTGGTAGAACTCCCCTGGGAAGCCATCTGGTCCTGGACTCTTATTTGTTGGGAGATTTTTGATAACCGATTCAATTTCTTCGCTGGTTATGGGTCTGTTCAAGCTTTCTATTTCCTCCTGATTGAGTTTTGGAAGAGTGTGGGTGTTTAGAAATTTGTCCATTTCTTCCAGGTTGTCCAATTTGCTGGCATATAATTTTTCATAGTATTCCCTGATAATTGTTTGTATCTCTGAGGGATTGGTTGTAATCATTCCATTTTCATTCATGATTTTATCTATTTGGGTCATCTCCCTTTTCTTTTTGAGAAGCCTGGCTAGAGGTTTGTCAATTTTGTTTATTTTTTCAAAAAACCAACTCTTGGTTTCGTTGATCTGCTCTACCGTTTTTTTAGATTCTATATTGTTTATTTCTGTTCTGATCTTTATTATTTCTCTTCTTCTGCTGGGTTTAGGCTGCCTTTGCTGTTCTGCTTCTATTTCCTTTAGGTGTGCTGTTAGATTTTGTATTTGGGATTTTTCTTGTTTCTTGAGATAGGCCTGGATTGCAATGTATTTTCCTCTCAGGACTGCCTTCGCTGCATCCCAAAGCGTTTGGATTGTTGTATTTTCATTTTCGTTTGTTTCCATGTATATTTTAATTTCTTCTCTAATTGCCTGGTTGACCCACTCATTCGTTAGTAGGGTGTTCTTTAACCTCCATGCTTTTGGAGGTTTTCCAGACTTTTTCCTGTGGTTGATTTCAAGCTTCATAGCATTGTGGTCTGAAAGTATGCATGGTATAATTTCAATTCTTGTAAACTTATGAAGGGCTGTTTTGTGACCCAGTATATGATCTATCTTGGAGAATGTTCCATGTGCACTCGAGAAGAAAGTATATTCTGTTGCTTTGGGATGCAGAGTTCTAAATATATCTGTCAAGTCCATCTGATCCAATGTATCATTCAGGGCCCTTGTTTCTTTATTGACTGTGTGTCTAGATGATCTATCCATTTCTGTAAGTGGGGTGTTAAAGTCCCCTGCAATGACCACATTCTTATCAATAAGGTTGCTTATGTTTATGAGTAATTGTTTTATATATCTGGGGGCTCGGGTATTTGGCGCATAGACATTTATAATAGTTAGTTCTTCCTGGTGGATAGACCCTGTGATTATTATATAATGCCCTTCTTCATCTCTTGTTACAGCCTTTAATTTAAAGTCTAGTTTGTCTGATATAAGTATGGCTACTCCAGCTTTCTTTTGGCTTCCAGGAGCATGATAAATAGTTCTCCATCCCCTCACTCTCAATCTAAAGGTGTCCTCAGATCTAAAATGAGTCTCTTGTAGACAGCAAATAGATGGGTCTTGTTTTTTTATCCATTCTGATACCCTATGTCTTTTAGTTGGCGCATTTAATCCATTCACATTCAGTGTTATTATAGAAAGATATGGGTTTAGAGTCATTGTGATGTCTGTATGTTTTATGCTTGTAGTGATGTCTCTGGTACTTTGTCTCACAGGATCCCCCTTAGGATCTCTTGTAGGGCTGGTTTCGTGGTGACAAATTCCTTCAGTTTTTGTTTGTTTGGGAAGACCTTTATCTCTCCTTCTATTCTAAATGACAGACTTGCTGGATAAAGGATTCTCGGCTGCATATTTTTTCTGTTTAGCACACTGTAGATATCGTGCCAAGCCTTTCTGGCCTGCCAAGTTTCAAAGGAGAGATCAGTCACGAGTCTTATAGGTCTCCCTTTATAAGTGAGGGCACGTTTATCCCTTGCTGCTTTCAGAATTCTCTCTTTATCCTTGTATTTTGCCAGTTTCACTATGATATGTCGTGCAGAAGATCGATTCAAGTTACGTCTGAAGGGAGTTCTCTGTGCCTCTTGGATTTCAATGCCTTTTTCCTTCCCCAGTTCAGGGAAGTTCTCAGCTATAATTTGTTCAAGTACCCCTTCAGCACCTTTCCCTCTCTCTTCCTCCTCTGGGATACCAATTATGCGTATATTATTTTTTTTTAGTGTATCACTTAGTTCTCTAATTTTCCCCTCATACTCCTGGATTTTTTTATCTCTCTTTCTTTCAGCTTCCTCTTTCTCCATAACTTTATCTTCTAGTTCACCTATTCTCTCCTCTGCCTCTTCAAGCCGAGCCATCGTGGATTCCATTTTGTTTTGCATTTCGTTTAAAGCGTTTTTCAACTCCTCGTGACTGTTCCTTAGTCCCTCGATCTTTGTGGCAAGAGATTCTCTGCTGTCCTGTATACTGTTTTCAAGCCCAGCGATTAATTTTATGACTATTATTCTAAATTCACTTTCTGTTATATTATTTAAATCCTTTTTGATCAGTTCATTAGCTGTTGTTATTTCCTGGAGATTCTTCTGGGGGGAATTCTTCCGTTTGGTCATTTTGGAGAGTCCCTTGCGTGGTGAGGACCTGCAGTGCACTTCCCCTGTGCTGTGGTGTATAACTGGAGTTAGTGGGCGGGGCCGCAGTCCGACCCGATGTCTGCCCCCAGCCCACCACTGGGGCCACAGTCAGACTGGTGTGTGCCTTCTCTTCCCCTCTCCTAGGGGCGGGATTCACTGTGGGGTGGCGTGTCCCGTCTGGGCTACTTGCACACTGCCAGGCTTGTGTTGCTGGGGATCTGGCGTATTAGCTGGGGTGGGTAGGTAAGGTGCACGGGGGGTGGAGGGGCAGGCTTAGCTCGCTTCTCCTTAGGTGATCCACTTCAGGAGGAGCCCTGTGGCAGCGGGAGGGAGTCAGATCCGCTGCCGGAGGTTTGGCTCCGCAGAAGCACAGAGTTGGGTGTTTGCGCGGAGCGAGCAAGTTCCCTGGCAGGAACTGGTTCCCTTTGGGATTTTGGCTGGGGGATGGGCGGGGGAGATGGCGCTGGCGCCTTTGTTCCCCGCCAAGCTGAGCTCTGCCGTCAGGGGGCTCAGCAGCTCTCCCTCCTTTTGTCCTCCAGCCTTCCAGCTTTCCGAGCAGAGCCGTTAACTTATGACCTCCCAGACGCTAAGTCGCGCTTGCTGTCGGAACACAGTCTGTCCGGCCCCTCCGCTTTTGCCAGCCAGACTCGGGGGCTCTGCTTGGCCGGCGAGCCGCCCCTCCGCCCCGGCTCCCTCCCACCAGTCCGTGGAGCGCGCACCGCCTCGCCGCCCTTCCTACCCTCTTCCGTGGGCCTCTCGTCTGCGCTTGACTCCGGAGACTCCCTTCTGCTAATCCTCTGGCGGTTTTCTGGGTTCTTTAGGCAGGTGTAGGTGGAATCTAAGTGATCGGCAGGACGCGTTGTGAGCCCCGCGTCCTCCTACGCCGCCATCTTCCGGAACCTCCTCTGTTGAACCATTCTTGCTCAGTTCTGACAGTACACTTACAAAGGCCTTGGTCTGATTGTTTTTGATCCTAGGATCCATCAATATATTTCAGAGGAACTATCAACTCCTCAAATTGTGTACAGAAATTTCTATGTGTTTAAGTACTTTCATATGGAGAGAGATTTTAATTCTTTATCTAATGTCTGTGACTCTTAATGTTGAAATTCCACTGACTAGAAAAAAAATGGATTAAATCCATCATAGAAAAGTACCATATACCTAATAATAGTTTAATAATATTTAATTATTATTATTAATATTATTGAGTAAAAATTTGTCTCATTATTATGTATGATTATATAGCACAGTCTTTGTATCTGTAGATAAGTATCTTGATTTAGAGACATCTCTTCTTGGATTAGACATAATCCAAGATTTTCTATAAAGCCAGTTTGTGCTTAGCAAATATTATTTTTCTAAGGAAGTTATTATTTTGAATTTAAAAAAGAAGAAGAATGAATGGAAGTAATGAATTTCTAGCTAATTATATAAGAATGCACATGATACTTTAAAATAGTTTTTAAATTAAAAAAAATTCTTGTCATTTTACAATGTTATACAATAAACTAGAAAGTATAAAAATACTGTTAAAATATGCTACTAATCAATGGGACAGAATAGAGTCCAGAAATAGACCCACTAAAATCTAGCAAATTGATTTTTACAAAGGATCAACAGCATCTCAAGAAAGGAGAATCTTTTCAATAAATACTGTTGGGACAAGCAAACTTTCAGGTGTAAAAAATGAATCCAGACACAGATCATTCATCCTTCACAAAAATGAATTTAAAATGGATCATAGACCTAAACATGAAACTATAAGACTCCTCAAAGAAACATGGGAGAAAATCTAGGTGAACTTAGGTTTGCCAATGTCTTTTTAGATACAACACCAAAAGTAAGATCCATGAAAGACAAAAAAAGAAAAAAAAAAAAAGGACTTTAAAAACTTCTGCTCTGCAAAAAACACTTTTAAGAGAGTGTAAAGACATGCCACAAACTAGAAGAAAATATTTCCAAAATACACAGCTGATAAAGGACTGCATACAAAATATACAAAGAACTTCTAAAACTCAACATTAAGAAAAGGAACATCCAGATTAAAAACTGGGGCAATGATCTTAACAGAGATCTCACTGACGCATGTATATAGTTGGTCAATACACATGAAAGATGCTCAACAGTATATGTCATCAGGCAATTGCAAATTAAAACAAGAATATGCCTTTATGCACCTATTAGAATGGCTAAAATCCAAAATTATGACAATATCAAATGTTGACAAGGATGTTGAGTAACAGAAACTCACATTCATTGCTGTTGGGAATGGAGTAGCCACTTTGGAAGGCCACTTTGGCATTTCTTACAAAATAAACATTGCTTCCTTTATGATCCAGAAATTGTGATTCTGGTATATAATCTAATGAGTTGAAAATATATGTCTATACAAGCACAAATGTTCATAACAGCTTTATTCACAATTGCCAAACTTGGAAACACCCAAGATTTCCTTTATTGGTGAATGGATAAACAAACTGAGGTATTTTCAGGATAGTGAAACTATACTGTAATGGTGAATACATATCATTATATTTTATCATAACCAGTAGAATGTACAACACAGGGTGAAGATTTCTGAAAACCATTGACTTTGGTTAATAACATATCAATATCAGATTATCAATTATAAAAAAGTATATAACACTAACACAAAATGTTAATAATAGAAGAAACTAAGTATGTAAGAGTTAGGGATTATATTGAAACTTTCTATACTTTGTGCTCAATTTTTCCATAAATCTAAAACTTCTCTAAAAATAAAATCTGTTAATAAAAAATCCAAATTATGGTAAAAACCAAATATTATAATATAGTCTTATATACCATATACCCAAATATGAGAAATAATTTCTAAAATAGAAAAATTAAGCAAATTCACCTATTTTCTTATCATTTTTTCTAGTTTCAAATTAGTTTCTATTTATGTGTTTGTTTATAATACACTTCCAAGTACTTACAGAAAATTTGGTGTTGGCATTGGTTGTGTATGGGCAGTAGTGCATCAAACCATAAACAGATTTTATTCACATGTAACCAATGAGATCTACAGATAGTTATTAAACTCTTTCCTAAAACAAAACAATCTGCTGATTTAAATTATGGTTAGTATATACTCAATGCTTGATGCAACTTCAGATGCCGTAAAGTACTACTTATTTTATAAATTGATTTATTATCAATTACCTGCAGCAAATTTAAGGGTTAAAGAAAGGAGAATTATTGACTAGAGGAATTTTGATAAGTCAGGAACTTTCGGCTGGAAATTATGCCACCTTCTATTATTAGTCCGGCCCAGCTTTTTTGTTTGTTTGTTTTAATTTTTTTTTAATGTTTATTTATTGACTTTGAAAGAGAGCACAGGAGCAGGGAAGGGGCAGAGAGAGAAGGAGAGAAATCCCAGGCAGTTTCCCACGCTGCCAACACAGCCTGATGTGGGGCTCAAACTCACAAACAATGAGATCATGACCTGAGCTAAAATCAGGAACCACATGCTTAATTGACTGAAGCAGGCAGGTGCCCCTCCCTGGCCCAACCTAATGGGAGCATCCCTTCCTGTGCATTGGCCTCATCAAGTGAGGCAATATACTTATGCTGCCCATTGTATCTGAGACCCATGAACACATGTGTCCTAAGGTCCATTTCAAAATCTGAGATTGATTTGAGCTAACTCTATCAAAGGTTCCCATTTTACAGATTAGTTTAGTCTTTTATTAGTCATTTTTAAGGTATGCCATTAAGTGTCACCACTGGGAAAGTAGCTATATTGAGATATACATAGTACTCAGTGTATGGAAGGTGGGAAGGTGGACTGAGATGTTTAAGACAAAAAAATCAGACTAATAAATATGAGGTAAAATACATAAAAGGTCTTGTTTAGGAGGCATTATTTTCTACAATGTAAAATTGCATTAGCTTTATGAATGTAATAAGTTATCATAGTGCTTGTGCACACACACACATCCACACACCCACACACACCCACACAAACACACTTACAGGCAGGGTAACACCATACAAATCCAGACTAACAAATAGAGAAACAGTTATCTCAAGACATTTTCTGTAGTTCTTTCTTTCTTTTTTTTTAATGCTTGCTTTCTTTTCTTTTCTTTCTTTCTTTCTTTCTTTCTTTCTTTCTTTCTTTCTTTCTTTCTCTTTCTTTTTAATTTATTTAAAATCCAAGTTAGTTAGCATATAATGCAACAATGATTTCAGGAGTAGATTCTTTAATGCCCCTGACCCATGTAGACAATCCCCCACTCCCCCAACCCATCCAGTAACTCTCTGTTTTCCCTCCATATTCGAGTCTCTTATGTTTGTCCCCCTCCCTGTTTTTATATTATTTTGCTTCCCTTCCCTTATGTTGATCTATTCTGTGTCTTACAGTCCTCATATGAGTGAAGTCATATGATATTTGTCTTTTTCTGACTAATTTTGCTTACCATAATACCCTCTAGTCTCATCCATGTAGTTGCAAATGGCAAGCTTTCATTCTTTTTGATTGTCGAGAAATACTCCATATATATATATATATATATATATATATACCACATATACTTATATATATATACCATATATATATATATATATACCACAAATACTTATATATATATATACCATATATATATATATATATATACCATATATATATATATATATATGGTATATATATATATA
>NW_026057580.1:31332222-31359714 GCF_023721935.1 Panthera uncia | reverse complement strand
ACATAGTTGCAAATGGGAAGATTTCATTCTTTTTGATTGCCGAGTAAATACTCCATTGTATGTATATATATACTACATCTACTTTATCCATTCATCCATCAATGGACATTTGGGCTCTTTCCATACTTTGGCTATTGTTGATAGTGCTGCTATAAACATTGGGGGATGTGTGCCCCTTCCAAACTACATACCATTATCCCTTGGGTAAATACCTAGTGGTGCAATTGCTGGGTCATAGGGTAGTTCTATTTTTAATTTTTTTAAGGAACCTCCATACTGTTTTCAAGTGGCTGCACCAGTTTGCATTTCCACCCACAATGCAAAAGAGATCCTATCTTTCCACAACCTCACCAACATCTGTTGTTACCTGAATTGTTAATATTAACCATTCTGACAGGTGTGAGGTGGTATTTCCTTGTGGTTTGATGTGTATTTCCCTGATGATGAGTGATGTTGAGCATTTTTTCATGTGTCAGTTGGCCATCTGGATGTCTTCTCTGAAGAAGTGTCTATTCATGTCTTTTGCCCATTTCTTCACTGGATTATTTGGGTTTTTTTGGGTGTGGAGTTTGATAAGTTCTTTACAGATTTTGGACACTAACCCTTTATTGATATGTCGTTTGCAAATATCTCCTCCCATTATGTCAGTTGCCTTTTAGTCTTGCTGATTGTTTCCTTTGTTGTGCAGAAGCTTCTTATTTTGATGAGGTCTCAATAGTTCATTTTTGTTTTTGTTTCCCTTGCCTCTGGAACATGTTGAGTAAGAAGTTGCTTTGGCCAAGGTAACAGAGGTTTTTGCCTGCTTTCTCCTCAAGGATTTTGATGGCTTCCTGAATTACATTTAGGTCTTTCATCCATTTTTGGTTTATTTTTCTGTATGGTGTAAGAAAGTGGCCAGTTTCATTTTTCTGCATGTCGCTGTCCAGTTTTCCCAGCACAACTTGCTGAAAGAAACTGTCTTTATTCCATTGGATATTCTTTCCTGCTTTGTTAAAGATTAGTTGGCCATATGTTTGTGGGTCCATTTCTGGCTTCTCTATTCTGTTGCATTGATATGAGTGTCTGTTTTTGTGTCAGTACCATACTGTCTTGATGATTACAGCTTTGTAATACAGCTTAAAGTCCAGGATTATGATGCCTCCTGCTTGGTTTTCTTTCTCAAGATTGCTTTGTCTATTCAGGGTCTTTTCTGGCTCCTGTTTTCCAATTATAAGATTATTGGCTCTAGCTCTGTGAAAAATGCTGGTGTTACTTTGGTAAGTATTGCATTGAATATGTAGATTGCTTTTGGTAGTATTGACATTTTAACAGTATTTGTTGTTCCTATCCAGGAGCATGGGATATGTTTCAATTTTTTGTGTCTTCTTCAATTTCTTTCATAAGCTTTCTATAGTTTTCAGTGTATAGAATTTTCACCTCTTTGTTTAGGTTTATTCCTAGGTATTTTATGGGTTTTGGTGCAATTGTCAATGGGATCGATTCCTTGATTTCTCTTTCTGTTGTTTCATTGTTGGTGTATAGTAACACAACTAATTTCTGGGCATTGATTTTATGTCCTATGACATTGCTGAATTCACGGATCAGTTCTAGCAGTTTCTTGGTGGAATCTTTTGGGTTTTCCATATAGAGTATTATGTCATCTGCAAAGAGTGAAAATTTGACTTCCTCCTGGCTGATTTGGATCCCTTTTATTTCTTTATGTTGTCTGACAGCTGAGGCTAAGACTTCCAGTATTATGTTCAATAACAGTGGTGAGAGTGGACATCCCTGTCGTGTTCCTGACTGTAGGGGGAAAGCTCTCAGTTTTTCTCCATTGATGATATTACAATTGGGTCTTTCATGTATGGCTTTTATGACCTTGAGGTATGATGCTTCAATCCCTACTTTCTTGAGGGTTTTTATCAAGAAGGGATACTATATTTTGTCAAATGCTTTCTCTGCATCTCTTGAGAGGATCATGTGGTTCTTGTTCTTTCTTTTAGTGATGTGATGAAACACATTCGTTGTTTTGTGGGTACTGAACCAGCCCTGCATCCCAGGTAGAAATCCCACTTGGTCATGGTGAATAATTCTTTTAATGTATTGTTGGATCCTGTTGGCTAATATCTTGCTGAGTATTTTTGCACCCATGTTCATCAGGGAAATTGGTCTATAGTTCTCCTTTTTAGTGGGGTCTTTAGTTTTGGAATCAAGGTAATGCTGGCTTCGTAGAAAGAGTTTGGAAGTTTTCCTTCCATTTCTATTTTTTGGAACAGCCTCAAGATAATAGGTGTTGATTCTTCCTTAAATGGTTGGTAGAATTCCCCTGGAAAGCCATCTGGCCCTGGACTCTTGTGTTTTGGGAGATTTTGATTACTAAATCGATTTCTTTCCTGGTTATGGGTCTGTTCAAATTTTATGTTTCATCCTGTTTCAGTTTTGGTAGTACATATGTTTCTAGGAATTTGTCCATTTCTTCCAGATTTCCCATTTTATTAGCATATATTGCTCATAATATTCTCTTATTATTGTTTTTATTTCTGCTGTGTTGGGTGTGATCTCTCCTCTTTCATTCTTGATTTCATTTATCTGGGTCCATCCTTTTTTCTTTTTGATCAAAGTGGCTAATGGTTTATCAATTTTGTGAATTCTTTCAAAGAACCAGCTTCTGGTTTAATTGATCTGTTCTACTGGTTTTTTTGTATTGTTTTGTTTTGTTTTGTTTGGTTTGGTTTGGTTTCAATAGCATTGATTTCTGCTCTAATATTGATTATTCTCTGTCTTCTGCTGGTTTGGGGTTTCATTTGTAGTTATTTTTCCAGTTCTTTCAGGTGTAAGGTTAGGTTGTGTATCTGAGACCTTTCTTCCTTCTTTAGGAAGGCCTGGATTGCTATATACTTTCCTCTTATGACTACCATTGCTATGTCCCAGAGGTTTTGGGCTCTTATCTTATTATTTTCATTGGCCTCCATGTACTTTTTAATTTCCTCTTTGACTTCTTGGTTAGCCCACTCATTCTTTAGTAGAATGTTGTTTAGTCTCCAAGTAGTTGCCTTTCCAAATTTTTTCTTGTGTTTGATTTTGAGTTTTATAGTGTTGTGGTCTGAAAATATGCATGGTATGATACTGACCTTTTTGTACTTGTTGAAGGCTGATTTGTGTCCCAATATGTGGTCTATTCTGGAGAACGTTCCATGTGCACTGGAGAAGAATGTATATTCTGCTGCTTTAGGATGACATGTGCTGAATATATCTGTTAAGTCCATCTGGTCCAGTGTATCATTCAAAGCCATTGTTTCCTTGTTGATTTTCTGATTACATGATCTGTCCATTGTTGCAAGTGGGGTGTTGAAGTCCCTTACTCTTATGGTATTATTATCAATGAGCTTCTGTATGTCTGTCATTAATTGATTTATATATTTGGGTGCTTTCACATTTGGAGCATAAATTTTTACAATTGTTAGGTCTTTTTGGTGGATAGACCCCTTAATTATGATATAATGCCCTTCTCATATCTTGTTACAGTCTTTATTTTGAAGTCTAGATTGTCTGAGATAAGTATGGCTACTCTGGCTTTCTTTTCTAGACAATTAGCATGATAGATGGTTCTCCATCCCCTTACTTTCAATCTGAAGGTTTCTTTAGGTCTGAAGCGGGTGTCTTGTAAACAGCATATAGATGGATCTTGTTTTCATATCCATTCTGTTACCTTATGTCTTTTGATTGGAGCCTTTAGACAATTGACATTTAGAGTGAGTACTGAAAGATATGAATTTATTGCCATTATGTTTCTTGTATAGTTGGAGTTTCTGGTAGTGTTCTCTGGACTTTTCTAGTCTTTGTTGTTTTTGGTAGTTATTTATTTATTTAATTTATTTATTTAGTCTTTTCTCCCCTCAGAGAGTCCTCCTTAAGATTTCTTGCAGGGCTGGTTTAGTGGTCACGAACTCCTTTAATTTTTGTTTGTCTGGGAAACTTTATTTCCCCTATTCTGAATGACAGCCTTAATGGATAAAGAATTCTTGGCTGCATATTTTTCTGATTCACATTGTATATATCCATGCACATTGAACATATCCTGCCACTCCTTTCTGGCCTGCCAAGTTTCTGTGAATAGGTCTGCTGCAAACCTCATCTGTCTTCCTTTGTAGGTTAATGACTTTTTTTCCCTTGCTGCTTTCATGATTCTTTCCTTGCCTGAGTATTTTGTGAATCCAGTTTTTGTTGGATCTAATGGGAGTCCTCTGTGCTTCCTGGATTTTGATGTCTGTGTCTTTCCCCAGGTTAGGAAAGTTTTCTGTTATTATTTGCCCCTATTTCTCTCTCTTCCTGTTCTGGGACCCTTATGATTCTGATGTTGTTCCTTTTTAATGAGTCACTGATTTCTCTAATTCTTAAATTGTTATCTTTTGCCTTAGTCTCCCTCTTTTTTTCTGCTTCATTATTCTCTATAAGTTTGTCCTCTATATCGCTGATTCTCTGTTCTGTCTCATCCATCCTTGCACACGTGACATCCATCCATGATTGCAGCTCAGTTATAGCATTTTTTATTTCATTCTGACTTGTTTTTACTTCTTTTATCTCTGCTGACAGAGCTTCTAATCTAATTTCACCCCAGCTGGTATTCTTATTATTGTGATTCCAAATTCTGGTTCAGACATCTTGCTTGTATCTGTGTTGGTTAAGTCCCTGGCTGTCATTTCTTCCTGCTCTTCCTTTTGGGATGAATTCCTTCATTTCATCATTTTGAAGGAAGAAAATGAATTAATCAAGTAAAAAAATTAAAATTAAAAAAATTAAAATTTAAAAACAACACACACACACATACACACACACACACACACAAATCAAATCAATGATGCTAGATCCTAGGTGTGTTTGGTCTGGATGTTGAATGGGTGTTGATATATTAGAGAAAAAAAGAGGAAAATAAAAAGGAAACGTTTGAAAATTTGAAAAAATGAATACAAAGAAATAGAATAAAATGAAATAATGGATGTAAAATAGAATTTGAAAAAATTACAAAAAGTAAAAAAATATAGTAGAAACAAATTTAAAAAATATTTTTAATAAAAATTGAAAATAAAAATAATTTTTTTTCTGTATTCAAGAAAAAGAAATGAAAAAGAAAAAAATTGAATAGATGGACCAGCGAACAGACTGAAATACAATCAAAAGTACATCGTTTTCTACTAGAAGTCAAACTATGAAGCACTTTATAGTCTGTAAACTAAGCAGGCAGAGACACTTGTGTTCCTGTAGAGTGAGGTCGGCTGAGTTGGTTGGGCCTTAGTGTAATGGATCCATTCTCCACTAGATGGCGCCGCTTAGCCCGCTGGGTTTGTTGTGGTGGATTGTTGTGGTGCTTGTAGGTGTGTATGCTCATGCGGGGAGGGGTGAAATGGCATGACCCAGCTACCCAGTGTCTAGGATTGGAACTCTGTTCTCCCGGATCAGCAATCCTACACCCGGCCTTTGTCTCCAGCTTCCGTCCAGTCCCTGCTTTTTCACTGTCTGTGACCAAGCCGTCAGGTTGCCAGGCGGTACCTCCCTCCTGAGTTTTATCTCAGATGCGGCTGTTTTTCCCGACCCCTTACTTCTGAGGGACTGCAGCTTTGACCCGTTCTGCCCCTCTGCAGGAGGGTCTCATAGAGCAATGGCCAGATGTCTGCCACACCCAGGAATATTTCGGGACATTGCTGCTGCCAGTGTCCAGAGACTGCAGCTGGGAGCCAGCCCACCCCAGAAAGATTTCCTGCAATCCTGTAGCAGCAGCGTTTTAGGGATTATGGAAAATCACAACACACGTTTGGCACCAGGGTTCACCCTTAACGTCCTTGTTCCAACACCAGTGAATGTGGCTCTTCGGGGTCCACTGGTGCCTTTGCCTGTGGGAGGGGTGCACAGCCTCTATAAATGTCCTCCCAGCAGGGGAGCCGCCTCTTCTCATGTGGCCCTACGACTCCAGACTTCACTCTGCTCCTGAGGATTCGCCCTTCTCACCAGAGCACTGCCAGGTATCAAGCTGCAGAGTTTCAGACTCTGTACTCCCCTGTTTATAGAGTCTTAATGAAATTTAAACCCTCTCCTTTTCCTTCCTCCCTGTTTGGTTCAGTGCACTTTCTCTCCAGGTGCTTTTGAGGAGGTACTCCCCCCCACCCCCATCTCCATCCTCTCTCAGGAAGCAAAAACAGCTCCCTTCCCTCCTCGGCTTCTCTGTCCCCCAGTTTGCCTTTCTGCCCTGCATACCTGCTGAGTTCTGTGGTTCAGGTTGTTGAGATTGTTGTGTTAATCCTCAAATCATTTTTCTAGGTATGTAGGATCTATAGTTATTTTTTTCTTTAAAAAAAATTTTTTTTAACATTTATTCATTTTTTGAGAGACAGAGTGTGAGCAGGGGAGGGACAGAGACAGAGGGAGACACAGAATCTGAAGCAGGCTCCAGGCTCTGAACTGACAGCACAAAGTCTGATGTGGGGCTCGAACTCACAAACTGTGAGACCATGACCTGAGCTGAAGTCAGACACTTAACCAACTGAGCCACTCAGGTGCCCCTAGTTATTTTTTTCTTAATGAAGTTTTCTAAATTGAGACATCACAGCTTTTAAGTATGCATTTATGATAGCCTCCTATGCAAATCAGCTTAATATTCTGAACTTCCCATTTATTTCCTATTTCTGCAACCCAGATAGTAACCTCCAATGCAAAATTTTACTGAAGATTCTCAAGTATGTATGAGGTGAATATCTCTTTTATCTCATCTAACAGCAATATCTTTAAAGAATTTGAGTCGTGAACATCCAGTTTTCTTGATTCTCCTTAGTTTTTATAAAATAATACCCTTATTTTCAGAAACTGATACTTGTCCAGTTTCTCTATATACATTTTCAGTTCATTTCTTGAAGTGTTTGATTTCATACAAATGATTAAAAACTTATTGCTTGTTTCAAGTCTTATCTTGTTTAAGCCAATTTGGATAAAGTTTTCTTGGCTATGAGCCTCTAATTTTGAAAAGCTTTGATATTTTCAATTTACCACACCAGAGGAGACCCATAGAAATTAATATTTAAGCTCACAAACACTTAATCAAGATTGAGACTGTTTCAGTATATTCACACCAGTAAAAACAAACAAAAAACAAACAAAAAACAAAAACCCCATCAGGCTATTATATACGTTGGAAATTCACTCTGGGTCTGATTTTATTTCTTATTTATTGTGACCTTAGGCCATGTTAGTTCTTGCTCTGAGTGAAATCCGTGGGACTCTGAATAGAATGCCACCTCAGGAATGGCATTGTGAATTGTGACCTCCAGACGAGTTTATTTCTCCATCTCATTTAAATCTACTGCTGTGCTTTCCCTGATTTTAGAGGATCAATATGAAGTCAAATTTGGGGAAATGAATATATTTTCAGTATTTAATTTTAAATATGCTTTACATTATAACAAAAAATCTATTGCCACCTATATTTATTATTTTTCTAATCTCTTACCATCTTTCCATACACAATAATCTATTTAGTTATGGCCAATGAAAAAAGCAAGATAGAGGATATTGAGTTTTAAAATATCTAATCTGTGAATAGTTGGAATGTTATTAATTGATTGCATTGTTATGTTTACAAATTTCGCAGAAATTAGATGGCAAGGGGAGGTCAGTATTTCTCAACATTAAAACACCTATAGTTTCCCTTAATGACTGAAAATATTGGTTTACTTCCCTACCCTCAATCCAGATGCTGAAATATTCCCCTTTAAAATCCTTCACATTTGAGTGTCAATATTCTATCTATGATATATTAGAATCAGGCAAGATGATTTTGTGAAAGTTTATTTTGCCCATTATATAAATAATTTTTCTTCACTTCCAATTATATAAATTGCAACCTGGAATTCATAATAACTTTTCCAACACCACAGGGATTTTTTCTCTCAGAATTTTTGGGTTAGATGGCTTTAGGATTATCATATTCTTTGAGTGTTTTCTTTAAAACGAAGATCAGATTACTCTCTCACTGCTTCTGGTATGTCTGGAAGCTCAATGTGCTGTGTTGTATCTCTGCCATAAGGAATCCTAGTCTCTGGTGTGATGTCTGAAGCTATGTGCAAGGTTAATATCAAAGAACAACAAGATGTTAGCAGGTATTGAAATATACCTACATCAAATGAGCTATTCCTTACAATACAGTCTAGAAATACTTGCATAGTTATTCAGAAAAAAACAGATTTTTTTCTCCTGAATAAATTGGACAATTTTTTTCTTATTCTTGTTCTTCTTTACCTACATAAACCTAATCTAAGAGATTATTCTACTTACCTCTTGTTGGGAGTTTATTTATTTGTCTTCAAACGGTGCTAAATTAATCTAGCCAAAATACACAGAGTTGACTTAATTTGGGGTAATTATGTAAGTTGTCCAAGTCTGTACTTTTAACAGGTTAAGAAATTATTACTAGTTCCACTGAATGAAAGGCTTATTGAATGCTTTTATATGCCACGCATTTTATACAGTATTTCTGTTCTAATTATACTCAGTTTATAGTATTTCAAAATATATGCAATTACAACCATATCACTTGATTCAGCCACAGGACAGGGTGAGTTAAAAAGTTAGAAGATTGTCTTTTAAGAGTATAAGTAAAAAAGTGGTAATATATTAAAAGCAAGTGATTTAGTTTTTTAATTGGGGAAAAAAAAAAGACTTGCATATGCATGATGAAAACACTGAATGTGTTAGACTGCTGGTTAAGGTGAACATTTTTAAACCACATGAAACCTTGCAATCTGTGCCACTACAGCGATTATAAATTATGTCAGATGTATGTCAGAGGTATATGTGGGCAATAATGTGGAGCTGAGACAGAGGGAGAAGAAAGATCAATTTGCAGGCTGTATAAGGGTCATCACACAGGCATTTGGATGTGTATTTGCAACTCTGCCGACACTAAGAAGAGTGGGGTGACGAGTACAAAGCCAACGTGATGAGAAACTTATCATCAGAGTTGAATAGTAGTAATTTGCTCAGTTGTGCCAAAGTGTTTTTTGTTATTATAACTTAACTCCTTCCCCATCATCATTTCCAAGGGCCTGAAAAATATATGGTCTATGCTCACATGTTATTTAAACAATTTATGGGGGCACCTGGGTGGCTCAGTCAGTTGAGCGTCCAACTTCAGCTCAGGTCATGATCTTGTGGTCTGTGAGTTCAAGCCCCACGTCAGGCTCTGTGCTGACAGTTGGAGCCTGGAGCCTGCTTCAGATCCTGTGTCTCCCTCTCTCTCTGCCCCTCCTCTGCTCATGTTCTGTCTCTCTCTCTCTGTCAAAAATAAATAAACACTAAAAAATTAAAAAAAAAACAATTTATGATTATCTAGTCTTCTGAATTATTTTAATTTCTTCTCATTTCTGTATGGTGATATAGACAGAAATTGAAATAAGCTATTCCCTCTAATGTGTGTGTGTGTGTGTGTGTGTGTGTATGTGTGTACATATATATGTATGTATACACACACACACATATTATCTTTTTGTAACTCTTAGAAATCAGAGGAGTGATTACATGTTGTATAAATGGGTTTGTGACAGGAAACACAAGAGGAGATTCTGGGGAGAAGATAATGTTCTGTGTTTTGTTTTGAATCTAGATGTTGCTTACATTGTTGTGTTCAGTTTGTAGAAACTCATTCAACAATAACTTCATTGTTTAAGAACTTTTCTTTATACATATTATATTTTAATAAAATGTTCAAGAATTTAGGGGTGCCTGGGTGGCTCAGTTGGTTAAGCGTCTGACTTCAGCTCAGGTCATCATCTTGATGATGCTTGAACCCAACCCATTCGTGGGTTCAAGCCCCACATCTGGCTCTGTGCTGACAGCTCAGAGCCTGGAGTCTGCTTCAGATTCTGTGTCTTCCTCTCTCCCTGCCCCTCCCCCCTCACACTCTGTCTCTCTCTACCAAAAATAAATAAATGTTAAAAATTTTTCTTAAATGTTCAGAAATTTAAACACTATTGTAAAGGAGGACACATTTTGATCTTCTTATGTCTCTACTACTAAAAAATCACTTATTGTATATAATTAAAATGTTGCAACTTATTTTCTCTGTGACTGACACTAGCAATCAACATCTGCTAATCAAGACCCCAATTAAAAAAAAAAAAACTAAAACATTTTAAAAATGAGAAGAAATAACTACATTTAAAAAACCATTGTGTATTTCAATATGCAAAATTACATTTAATTTTTTAGGAAAGCCCCACAAAGTTTGCATTATGATGACTACTCACACACTGAATCATGAATACTGCATTTTCAAGATTTCCATTTTTAAGTCCTTGGTTTTTGTTTACTTGAGTGCACCATTAACTGACATAGAATTCAGTTGAGAATCCTGACTAATTTTAAGAAATCAGATCAGGAGGGGCGCCTGGGTGGCGCAGTCGGTTAAGCGTCCGACTTCAGCCAGGTCACGATCTCGTGGTCCGTGAGTTCGAGCCCCGCGTCGGGCTCTGGGCTGATGGCTCAGAGCCTGGAGCCTACTTCTGATTCTGTGTCTCCCTCTCTCTCTGCCCCTCCCCCGTTCATGCTCTGTCTCTCTCTGTCCCAAAAATAAATAAAAAACGTTGAAAAAAAAATTAAAAAAAAAAAAAGAAATCAGATCAGGAGAACAGTCATTATTCCAGAGTTAGCAAAATTCTTCTGTAAAGGGCCACATAGTACCTATGTTAGGCGTTGTGGGTCAGAGAGATTCCGTCTTCACTACTCAACTCTACCACTATAGAGCAGCCATAGGCGTTATGCAAATTAATGGGCACAGGGATGTTCCAATAAAACTTGATTTGCAAAAATAAACAACAGACTCAATTTGATCTTTCTGCTGAGGTTTGCCTTCCCTCAATATACTGTCACAGAAATGAGGTGAAAATCCTAAACCTTTAGGATTTTAGGAAAATCCTAAACCACTGCATTGATGCTCAGTAAAACTGATATGATGTTTGGGTAAGTTGTGGAAGGATGCTACAGAGTCCAGTATGGTTATTTATAATAATTTGCCCCTCTTGCAGAAAGTAAAAACATTCTAAACACTCTTGGTTCCAAAGCCAAACTAAGTATTCTGAAAGTCATAATTGGATATACAAATCCCACAAAGAGAAAGAATTTAAATATACCATAACCTTGAACTACAGCCGTTCTTTCTGTTGCTTAACCATATGGTTTTTATCTTAGGATAATAAAAATAATAAAACAAAATTTCTGCATTTAAATAAGAGGAAAGATAGATTTAGAGAGGTTAAGTAAACTCCATGCTCACAATTGGTGCTATCATTTAGTTGAATGATCAATTTATTTGTTTCCAATGAAAGAATATTCCTAATCTCACTCATTCACCATAACACTCCTGGAGATATTTGTACTTGTCTTTGGGTTCTTTGTTTCTGAATGTTGCTACTATGAAGTCAACCTAATTACCCTTTGTATTATCTCATACTCTGGAAACTAGAATAGAATGTTAAACCATATCTCAAACTCATACAAATAAAATTTAAAGATGTAAAGGCAATACCTTGGTAGCAAAAATAGGTGATTTATAAATCTGACTGATCACATGTATCATTTAGAGAACTTTTAAGAAATATGGGCTTTGGGGCCTATACCTAAAAATTCAAATGTAGTAGGCTGAATAAAGCCTATAATATGCATTTTATAAAGGTTCTTAGGCCACTCTGTTGAGCAGTCCAAGGTTAGGAACTTCCAAACAGAGTCACCATAGTACTTAATTGGTAAAAGCCTGGGTCTCCCCACGTTGTTTATTCTTCAAACCACACAAATATTGTAAGATATTGGCCTTGGCTTTCTCAATACCTGTACTTCTATAAAGCATTTTTTTTGTTGTGAAATATTATACCAACTCAAAGAATATATAAAATGTATTGTGGCAAAAATATAAAGTGAACACCTGTGTACTTAGCATCCAGCTTCAGATACAAAGCGCTAATGAGGTAGACCCTTCTCCAATATCATCCTTTCCTTCCAAGTATAAAAACTATTGTGTATTTTGTGTTTACCCTTTCTTTACTTTTAGGTAGACCATTAGTACATAAAAGTGTATTAATAAACACTTTACAACTAGTTTTTTTTTCTATTTTTGAGCTCTTTACTCAGGGTATCAATTTGATTTTCCACTCGGTATCATTATTGTTCCTTGAGCTTCATTCACGATGAGACAAAAAGTTGTTGTTCATAATCACTACGGTATAAAATTTCCTTGTATGAATATAAGACATTAATTTTTTCATCCTTTTGTTTATAGATTGTTTATCTCTTATTTATCTGTGTCTTTTTTAGTATGATCAATGATTTTTTTAAAAATCTATGAATATATACATACACATATGTATATATGTTTTAAAGCCTTCTGGTATAGTTCTGCAATAGTATGTTTTAAATATACACCTCTTAGTGGGAATGTTATATTGTTAGTATGTCCATATTTAGATTTACAGAATAATACAAAATTGTTTTACAAAGTAGTTTTATCAGTTTATTCTCTCTCCAGCAGCTTATGAGATTCCCAATTATTGTATTTACTCATCACTTCTAATATTATCTGACTTAAAATTATTGTCAATCTTAGTGGCTTAAATGACATTTCCTCAAGATTAAAATAAATAATTTAGTTAACATTTTAATAATTCACCAAAGTCTATTAATTCACATTTTCATTTTTTAAAGAAAATTAAGAATTTTACTTTGAGTTTTTAGTGTTTCTTTCTCTGTGTCTTTGTCCATAAATGGCTCTAATTCTTTGTTATTTATTTTCCTGTGTACTTCACATATGGGTGATTAGAACTTTTTTTTACCCAAATCGAATTTTAGTTTACATTTATTTTTGGTTGTAAAATATCTAGTTTCCTTTTGCACATAAAATTGATATTCATGCCCACACTCATGCTCATACTCATTACATGTTTCAAGAATGTTCTAGTCCTGTGCACTCTAGTGGATTGAATGTAACTGGGATCTGAGGTAAGGAAGACTTTTCTATCCTTCATGTTTTCTTATTCTTTCTTCTCTTCAATCCCTTCCTTCCTTCCTTCCTTCCTATTCTCTCTTTTCTCGTTCTTCCTTCCTTCCTTCCTTCCTTCCTTCCTTCCTTCCTTCTTTCCTTCTTCTGGTGTTTCTTCTTTTCCAGAGTGGAAGGCCTTCTTCTCCTATTTCTTCTTTTCTTTCTTAGAAGTATTGACAACCTCCAAGAATATAGCTTTTTTCTCCAATGACACTCAAGAAAGATTTTCTCTTATAAAAATATAATAGTAAGTATGCAATTAGAAATATTTAAAAATATAAGTTCAAATCAAAATTGGCACCAGGGTGTCTATTCCTCTTTGTCATTTCCAGCATTATAAATTTGGAATTCTCAAACCTACAAAACCAAATATGATAGTGTCATAGATTTTCCTTGTTATATAAATATATATATACACTATATACATATATACATATAAATATATACATATACATATATATATAAACACTTTACATTTATGGAATTAATCTGCATAGGTATGATAAGGAAAGCACAACACCATGAATTTTTTTTCATATATGCCAATCAGCTATTAACTTATAAAATTTTCAAATTTATGCAAGGTGATCTCAATATTATGTCTCAGAAAGGCATTATCTGCATTGCTATTGTCTACAAAAAACAGAAATATGAATCTTTTACATTGAGTTTCTATAAAAAGTTTGCATACAGTTTGAGTTTGACAATCCAAATTTATTAAGGCTCACACTTAAAATGTTTTGACTTTAATTAAAGAGATAATTAGCTCCATATGGGTGGAGAAATTAATGATGTTTGCAAAATATTTTTAAACTATCTACTTTTTAAACATGTTTTACTGAAAAGATAAGAGGTGTATAAAATATCATGTCAAGTAAGAGGGAGTCTACATTGTATCATATTTGGACTTCCAAAAAATTAATACTTAACACTTAAAATATCAGTGATCATGTCACATGCTTCACATGTGGTGATTTTAAAATTATGATTGTATGGAATTGTGTGCAGTTGTGTCTGGAAATGAGAAAATCACCTATAATGTAGGGCTCCATCAGACCCCCTTTTATCCATCGTTTCCCTGCTTTGATCTGCATTGCAGATTGGTCCTTTACTTAAGAACACTTTTATGGGGCACCTGTGTGGCTCAGTCTGTTAAGCATCTGACTCTTGGTTTCAGCTCAGGTCCTGCATGATCTCACGGTTTGTGGGTTTGAGCTCCACATTGGGCTCCACAGCTGGCAGTGTGGAGCATGCTTGGTATTCTCTGCCCCTCCCCTGCTTGTGCTGTCTCTGTCTCTCTCAAGATACATAAATAAACAAAAAAAAAAGACTGCCTTTATTAAATAAATTATTCTATGGATTATTAATATTATCATAATAATATTAATATAATGTTAATTAATATTTGTAAAATGAATGAAACACTTGAAACTTCCACCCTGGTGTGGGCTACATCCTATAAGAAAAAGATCATTATTTTTTCTGTATAATTGCCATTATATAGCTAGATAAATCCATCTCTCATCATTGTTTTAATTATTAGAGAAATATACATTAAACTCAGTTTTTTCTACTGAATTTATTATGTAGTATAATATCATACTCGTAAAAATACCACAAAAATGTTCTTATCAGATTTTCTCAGCAATTGAACATTTCTATAATCCCACTGGTCAATTTTTAAAAGCCAGATAATAGAATTGAACAACTATTTGCTTTGGTAGATGAGTGAAAATAAAACATTTTAACTGGTAGTATGTGCAGACACATTTAGAAAGTCAGTTTCAGCATGACAAATATTACTCCTGTCAAATGCAAAAGCAATAACTCTTACTTTATAGGGCTTTTGCATTTTGTATACAGTTAAATAATGCTCAAATAAGTATTAATCCCTGAAAAATAGGAAAATTAGTAGAAGATGGAACCTTTAAAAACTCGCCGTCCCAAGTAAGGAATAATAATCAACATAACTATTCAGTTATTAAACAATGACCAGAGATAGACCTTTAGAGTAACAAATCAAAAAATATTACACACACACACACACACACACACACACACACAGCATCACAGGTTGGAGTGTTGCCTAATATCAGGGCATGCTCATATGCTTTTTACATAATTTCTATTCATGCTTTTGTGAAATTTCTTAAAGCATGTTAGCTAACTGATACTCATAGGTTTTAAAACATGTCATGTCTAAATAACTTCAATAATGTTTAATACATTTGTACCTAAACCACAGCACCTGAGAATCAAGAGCCATCTTAAACAAGGTTTCCTGTTTTCTCTCCTTTCATATTTTGGAGCAAGGGGTTTGTTTTTCTCATTTTCTGATTGTCGGAAATTCTTGCAGCAGCAGCCACGGCATTAGTCTTGGATTCCTGATGGATTTATAAAGCGATGGCAAAGCTTTGGATTTTGCAAATTAAATTATGTTCTCTAAATATCATTGAAAGATCAAACTGTTGGAATATGAGAACTACAAGACCGAAGATAACAGAGACAGGGGCCATAGTGATGCTGGAGTTTAATTTTCTCCTTTCCTGGAAGCCCCAAACTTATTCACAATATTAATGGAACAGGGGGAGGAAGGCTAGAGAGAGCCACAGAAAACCACCTTGAAGGAAATTATGAGGCTGACTTGCTGCCCTAGGAAGACTCTCCAAGTAATATGAATCCATATAAGAAAGGGCAGTTAGATGTCAAATACAAACTAAATTCTAGAAGCATTTTAACTCACCGCTGTGCAAGAAAACTTAGTTCTTTCTAGTAATGATAGGCCCGACACTCAGCAAAGGTTATTATCACGGTTTTCTGTATCTGCTGGCAACAGCCCATATGTCATTATCTAAGCAGATTCAAATTCCACATGAGCTGGGGGCAAACATTTTAATGGTATTTTGAGGCATGTACACACTTTGTAAAATCTTGCAAATAGTCATAGAATTGTGTATAAATAGTGAGAATACCAGGTGGACCACTTTGAAATGTTTGTGAAAATAAGTAATAAATATATAAAAAATGATGCCTCTATTTTTAGTCATTCAGTTTTGTTTTGTAAAAGTAGACAAAAATTTTAATTTAGCATGTAAAATCTTAGTAGAATAGAAACTGTTTCAGAATTGTGTAAGGATCAAAGCTATGCCTTTGAAAAGAAAAAATCAAGTGTATTCAATACCAGCTATTAGGAGAATATATAATAAAATAAAATTTTGTTGAGAAAAACTATATGAATGAGCCATGTATACAAAATAATTTGAAGAAGGATTTCTTTTTACAAAAGAAAGACATTACATGTGTTGTGTAGAAAGTAAACCCTTTCCTTGTATAAATAAGAAAATAGGAATAACACAACTGTATTTTATTCTAATATTCCTTCTTATGTATCATCTATGGTTTTACTGAGATAAATGGATATATATATATATATATATATATGGTTTGTAATTTTTATTTTTATATTTTCTACTATTTAGATATAAGGTTTTGTAGGTACACAATACACAAAATATGAAAAATGATTTTAATTTATTTTCTTCTTATATAAAATGGGAAATAACAGTACTTAGCCCATAGGGTTACTGTAAGTCAAAAATGGAAAAACATACATGTGATGTGCTTAGCACAATACTTGGGGCAGAACAAACATTTAATAAATGCCAGTATAACCTTTCGGATTAATGTTTCTTTGTCAAAATCTAAAATTCTGTTTGTTTTAATCCAAATGGTTTTCCATTTTATGGAAAAATCTTTTTTTTTTGTTTGTGTGGTATAACAAATTTTAAATCAAAATAGACACTCTGAAACAATAGGTTAAAAAAATAAATTTCAACAAGCTCTTTTTGGATTTACAACACAGTACATCAAAAATCACAGACCAGTTTCACGATTGCTTCAAAAATGCACATTATTTACTTATTTTGTTAATTTTAGTGATTTGAGAGAGAGACAGAGAGCAAGAGTGGGGGAGAGAGAGAGAGAGAGAGAAAGAATCTCAAGTAGGCTCCATGCTCTGTTCAGAGCCTGACATGGGGCTCGATCCCACAACCCTGGGATCATGATCTGAGCTGAAATAAAGAGGTGGGTGCTCAACTGACTAAGCCACCTAGGCATCCCTCAAAAATGTGCATTATAGCAATTGCATTCAAGTATTCTATTTTTTAAAATCTATATAGTAAGGGGTGCCTGGGTGACTCAGTCTGTTGAGCATCTGACTTCCTCTCAGGTCATGATCTTATGCTTGGTGAGTTCAAGCCCCATGTTGGGTTCTGTGCTGAAAGCTCAGAGCTGGAGCCTGCTTCGATTCTGTGTCTCCCTCTCTCTCTGCTCCTTCCCCGCTCATGCTCTGTCTCTCTCACTCTCAAAAATAAACATAAAAAATTAAAAAAATAAAATTCATATAGTAACATTATCTTATTTCCCGGAGAATGTCATATCCTCTGAGTATGTTGCACAAGTGCCTCTATTCTGTATCACCAGGAATATGACTTAAGGTCTAAACTGGCAGGTGTCCGTTGCTAGTTCTGGTGCTTTAAGTTACTTTGCATGGGGAAAAAACCCACAAGTTTAATTGTCGAAAGGACAGTAATACAGTGGAGTTCTTAGTAATACCCCATCCCATTAACCCAGACAACTGGGCTATAGGAAAGCCCATTTCCTCAGAACAAATACGTTTAACTCTAGGAAACTGTCAAAGATTTAATATACCAACATGGAGACAGTTCTTGCTCTACCCATTTCAATTTGTCCCCTGAAAACCTATGTCTACATTTCAGTTAGTATCCACACTCAGGGGTAAAAATTTTGTTCCTGAGTGACATGGCCCTTCCCTTTCACAGGTTTATGAACAGTTAGGTTAGGAGGAGAGTTTGAGTGTGTGTACAGCATTCATTCTAAAGGCACTAAAAATTTATCGTCTTACTTTTGCATGGACGGATGACTTGCCACCATATCAAAAAGAGGGAAATCAACACTGAAAAATATTTTTTGTGGCAGTATCTTCTAAAGGTGATTTTCAACAGCCACTTATAATCTTGGAAAGAATATTGGATTAGAGTTGTGTTTAATATCAATGAATATTTTTGAATAACTGCTTTATAGAAGCATAGCAGTGAGACCCTGTTTTAGCTGCTGAGAAGCACGGCCTGTTAAGAACAATTCCTGGGGTGAAGACAATCACAGTCCTGATGGAGACAACAGGTCAACAGGGAGACAAGCAGAGTGTGATGCAGAGTAATGCTGACAAACTGTGCTGACCAGGGGAGAGTCACGGGCCCTGGATGGTGAGGTGGCAGAATCAGACTAGGAGAAAGTTCCTGCATGAGGTGGAATCTCATCTGGAAGCATGGAGATTGGTAGGAGGAGAGGGGAAGATCTATATGAAGCAGAGAGTTCTAATGGGGCAAGTGTGGAGATCCATGGGTGTGCTCCAGCTAATTTACATAGTAACTCCCAATTTCTGTGCAAACCATTCAACTCTTTGAATGAATATCCTCACTATAAGTTGAGAATACTAAAACATATCTGCTATTTCTTCCGGATGGGTTTTGTGGAGGAAGAGATCAAATGAAATAGTACATGTAAGAGTATTTTTACACTCGAGAGTCCAGTGAGAATATTGGTTATAGAATATAATTCTATATAATTATAGAATTAGGATGATTAGTGTTTATTTTAGTAAACTAGTTACTTATTCAGCAATTTTTTATTGAAATACTGCTGAAATATTTAAGGTTTACTGAGTTCTTACTTTATTCTGGCTATCCATTCCAATATACACAACCACTCTATGAGCAGACTTTAATTACCCAAGATCACACAGCTAGTATTTGATAAAGCCATGATTTAAACCCACTAGTTTGGCTCCACAGCCCAAAGCTCAACTCCTAAGCTTACTATATCACAATATTATGCCATTGTTATCCATAACTTGGTATATGATGTATCTAGTGCTAGGAATAGAGGCATAAATAGTGTGGTTATTGCCTTCAAGGATGCAGTCTGTAGGGCCAAAGGAGTATAGTGATTAGGATAAGGGCATGATTGGTATTACTAGGTACAAAGGAAGGTTGTCTAGTTTAGACCAGGGATGTGAAAAAGCATATGTGAGGATGTGGTAAGGGACTAAAACATGAAAGATACTTTGACAGAATCAGGCAAAGAAATTAGGAAGGACATTTCAAGCAGAAAGCCTAAGGATAAAGTAGCTGACCATTCATTCTTGTTTGTCTAGGACAGTCCCATTTTACAATTATTAATAACATCCACTTAAACTCTCAGAAGTGCCCTGGTTTGGACAATAAATTATACCGCCACCACACCTAAGGGCAGGGACACAGAGTTGTAAGGAAACATAGTATATTTGAGGAAATGCAAGTGATTTATCATAGCTAGAATACACAATATGTGATAGGAATTGTGAAAGGTTAGGGCGTCCAGAAATAAAGCACGAAAGGCCTTTCTCCTCACATGAGGAGAGTTTAAGTTTCATTTTAAAGGTGATGGGAAGTCACTAAAAGGTTTTAAGCAAAGGATATAGTGTGGTTGCCTTATACTTTGAAAGATCACTCTAGTGTTTGTTATGAGACTGTACCCCATGATGTAAGATTAGAGAGAGGAAGAAAAAACCTTCATTCGACACCTATTTGTCAAGCCCCTACTATGTGCTGGCATCATTCTAGATTCTTACTATACATCAGTAAATAAACTATGCAAGAGCCCTGTCCTCATGGTGCTATCATTCTAGAGGGAAAGGCATGCTAACAATAAATATAATAAATGAGTAAATACAGAGCAGTGTAAGATGGATTGGGGTTATGTTGCAATTTTAAATCAAATGACCAGGGAAGGATACCAATTTCCTATTTGAGGAAAGACCTGAAGATTTCAAGGAAGTTAGCCAGTTAGACATTTGAGAAATGCCCCAGCTGGAAGGAATAGCTGGCATAAAAACCCTGAGGTGAGAGCATGGCTGGGAATTCCAAAGAACAGTAAGGTGGCTCGTGTGGCTGGAGTAGGGAGGGCAAAGGGTAAAAGAGGGTGCCAGAGAGGCACTGGGGTCAAGAGCACTTGGGACACTGCAAGCCATCTTAAAGAATTTGAGTTTTACTCCGAGTGACATAGGGAGTCATTGTAAACCTTTGAACAGAGAAATGATGCACTGTGACTTAATGCTAATAAGGATTGCCTCATCTGCTGTGTTGAGAATAAACTGAGCAAAGGGTGGTGCATGAAGGACCAGTTAGGATATTGTCACAGGAATCGTGGCTAGAGATTCTGGTCCGTAGTAAAGGTATCCAATCAAATGGACACAATAAAAAAAAGCACAAATGGTGATCCTGCTATCAAACGAGACGCAGCTGAGGCCAAAATTAATGAAAGAAGAGAAAGACCCTTTAAAAAGTGAAAGGCCATACTTTACAGTGGGTATATAATGATTTTGAAGAACTATGGGTCAAATAAAAAGAATGCTCCCTATAAGCAGATACTAAAGAGAACTCAGTGACAAAATGACAGAATATATTAAAAATATATTTTAACTACTTTTAGGTCAAGTGCACAAATACTATTAAACATATGGGGAAAGATTTTAAAACTGCCTCGAAATCCAAATGCAAGGAAGAAAGAGATTGTCAAATGTAATTATATATTTAAGTGTCTGTACTGTGACAACAAACACCATAAACAAAGTCAAAAGAAAACTGACAAAGTAGGAGAATACATTTGCATATAGGTCACAAAATGGCGATCTCAGGATGCCTGGGTGGCTCAGTTGGTTAAGCAGTTGACTTTGGTTCAGGTCACAATCTCATGGTTCATGAGTTCGAACCCTGCATCGGGGTCTCTGCTGTCAGCACCAAACCCACTTCAGATCCTCTGCCCTCCTCTCTATCTCTGCCCCTCCCCCCGCTTGCACTCTGTCTCTCTCAAAATAAATAAACATTTCTTTAAAGTGCTAATCTCTCTAACATAAGAATGAATCCTTAAAATTTGATGGAAAAAATCATCCAAAAGCCTTATTTTTCATTAAAAAAATGGGTAAAACCCATGAATAAATGATTCACAGAGACAGATATAAAAATAGCCTTTAAACATAGAAAGGTATTCTGGATCCTACCCATAATAAACAAATAATAAAATTTAAACTACACTGAGATATTACTTCTTAATAATTGACAAAAATTAACTAAGGCCTGATCACAATGTAAAATTGTGAGCCCTTAGCCAATTTCCAGGTCTGAGCCAATATTTAGATCCAGAAATTGATGATTGAAGGAAGTACTGTGGGAGGAGGGCTCTACAGCACTACCTTAAGAGTGTACAGCAAGTATTTCCCCATGAGGGAATTTGAGCAGTGGAAGGAGCAAATGGTAGCAGTCCACTCTGTTTTCTCTGAGCCAAATCTCCTTGGTTCACCTCTGATTTGAACAGCAGCTATATGGTGAAGAGTGCAAGTGAGGCTTACCTTGAATTTACAGCATGGCACTTCAAGCAGAGTATCTTTCTACCTCTGGCCCTTCTTCCCCAAGGCCTTGGGAGCCTATGAAATTAGCGCTCTTGGGAGTGCCTTCAACCACTGGGAGATTAGAGCTGATGGATTATTTAGCCTTTCAGCAGACAATTCTGCAAAGCACACTGTACATTTCAGGATATTCTGGCAGAGTCCTATTCTGTTGCCCACAGCAGGGAAAGTGAAAAGGTACTCTCATGTTGCATATTAATCTTGCTCTGACTCCATTTGCCATCTCTCTAGCTTCCTGGGATCATCTCTAAATAAACCACCAATCCTGTCTTTCTCCACTCCAAAACACTCAGCCTACCTATTGTGTGTGTGTGTGTGTGTGTGTGTGTGAAACTCTTTTTGTCAATAACATGAAGCAATTCCTTTAAAGATTTTTGTTCACTTTCCTTGTAACTACGGACATTTTAAATCCAAAAAAAAATGATTTTGGTTCCCCTTGAGGAAAAATATACTCCTTGCTTTCAGTAAAAATAAATGTATTGTCCTTAGCTAAATTTCATCTTGCTATTATCTAACTTGAAATGATTTTGATATTTACACATTCCAGTTTCAAACTTGGAAGCCACTCTTATCAGTACCAAAGCATATATTAACTTGAAAATCCACTGCCTTCATTTTACTCATGGATAACACTGAGCTAGCTATTACCTATTCCTACCCTCTAACATTTTTATTCTTCTAAGAGTTTCTCTGCATATCAGGAGTAAGAATCATAGGAACTAAACTTTCCAGACTCTTTTAGCAGCAGATATCTGGTTTAGATTCTAATATGAAAGGCTTTGCTTTATTTTTTTTAATTTAAAGTTTATTTATTTTGAGAGAGAGAGAGAGAGAGAGAGAGAGAGAGAGAGAGAGAATGAGCAGAGGAATGGTAACGAGAGAGAGAGGGAGACAGAGAATTCCAAGTAGGTTCCATACTGTCAGTACAGAGCCCAATGCAGGGTTTGAATTCATGAACTGGGAGATCATGACCTGTTCCAAAATCAAGAAAATGACACTTAAAAGACTAAGCCACCCAGGTGCCCCCAAAAGTTTTTTTTTTTTTCTTTAAAACATGGAAAGCTGTAACAGAAAGGAATTAAGCAACTGCCTTACCAGTGCCAGGCATGTTAATTTCGGCAGAGGGCAGGCTGGAGGTTGTGCCACTGGCTCCCAGAAGTCCTCCTATAAGTCGACTACTTAGATGTTTTACTTAGTTAGAGACCATTGGCAGTAATTTTCTATGATTCTCTCCTTCCTGGATTGCTGGAAAGTCAGTGGCCCCTTACCCTTTCACTTCCCAAACCCTTTCAAGCTCTCTAATTCCCTGTGTTAAATCCCTTCCTGTTTGAAATACTTAGAATGCATGTTATTTTCCTGAAAAATTTACTATTGGTAGTGAGGCATTTAAGAAAAATTGAACATTTGGACAATTTTATCTTGTTTTATTATTATTACTATTGTTGGAATCATGTATAGAATATTTGGATTCACTACATAATTTTAATAATTTTTATTCAATTTCTCAGGTTATTTTCTAGCTCAGGGGTCTACAAACTACTGCCTGCAGAGTCAGTATGGCCATGCTCATTTATGTATGCATTATCTATGCCTATATTTGAATTGCAATGTCAATGTTGCATAGCTGTGACAGACTATGGCTCCCCAGACTAAATATATTTACTATGAGGACCATTACTGAAAAACTATGATAACCACTGTTCTAGACCAATTAATTTCTGCCAACAAATTGCACATAGCTCTATAGTGTAAGATGTGATTTGATTGTATTGTAACATTCTTGTGGCAAATTTAATAATAAAGCCTGCTGCCTAAATGTCACAGAAACTTGAAGTTGTATATATTAGGAATGGAAAATTGTAAGCCAGAAGATAGGAGGCTTTGAAAGTGTCTTTTGATGATACAGCTAAGATTTGCTTAGTGGCTCAGAAGCACCAGGCATTGTGCTAGAGCACTTTACAAGCACATGACAATCAAGTCATGTGCTTACATCAGTCTGACATAGTTGCTGTTTAAACAAGAAAATGAAAAGGAGAACAATTATGTTTCCCAAGTTCATATAACTAGTTAGTAGCACTAAACTCAAATCTGTTACCAAACTCTGTAATGTACCTATTACTAATTGTTAAAATACGTGCTATGATAAAGAATCAACGTATTTTTATGAAGGAGATTTTACACTGCTCTATGATATTTTATAACATTTCATACTGAAATAGAAAATGCTCATCACTGTCAGTCATGTTGCTAACACCATGTACATTCTTTGTGTGTTAATAGCTACTCAAATCCTCACATTGTAACATTTCTAAAACTGAAGACTTGGTGTGATCTTGGAAAGCAGCTGGCATAATGTATTTCCCATTCTGTCAGGGCCTTGGTTAGATGTTTCCTCTGACTAGGCTCTTCTCATTACATATCAGGCTGATGGTATTAGATGAGTTTGTGTCTAATTAGAGAAGTGATACCAATCTGGGGAAAATGAATCAAGGGTTCTAATGTCAAATTCTGCCTGTGTGTGGTGGGCACTCGGATAGGGTGCAATTTTCTATGCTGATAAAAACTCAACATCTTTTCCTTGAAATTGGGAAACTAATTTCTATACATGACACCTGAGATCATTTGAAATGAAATTCAGAACACCAGAGAACAATTTGGCTGCCTTAACTGCTTGACTGGAAAGCACTCACTTCTCAGGATTTAGATTTTCCCCTTAGGGGCATGTTGTTAGGCCTTGGAGAAGGCTGGATGACATCAAATTAGAATGATACCACAGCTTTAAAAAAGAAAAAAAAAAAGAATGATACCACAGCTTTAGAATATGTACACAAACATGCAAGCTTTTCTAATTTTATCGTCCACTTCTTAGTACGTGAGAGTATTGGTAATGCATCTTGAAAATGGGTAAATACATCAACAACTTGGTAACCTTCATGATAGTTATCCTATATAACATACTAGCATATAAATACATACTAGCATATACAATATGAAGAAATGTTGCTATGTATACATATGTATATGTATACATATACAATATATAAATACATACTAGCATATACAATTTGAAGAAATGTTGCTATGTATATCAACTGATTTTTCAGACAATTGAGTGAATGAGTATATGATACAACTAGATCTAAATCTTTTGAAACTTGTTACAGGAAATCATTTTCAGAAAACTAATCAACCAAAATATTGATAATAAACATTCTGTTCAGTGGAATAACTGATTTTCTGGAAGTTACCTGGTCATTCCTACTGAAACCGCTATGTACAATCTTCCCAGAAAATACAGTTGGAGCACATAATTTAAATTATGAACTTTATATTTTTGTTGTTACTCAACATTATTTTTCAGAGAAGTTTAGATTTCTGCTCATGAAAATGACATAAAGTCTTTTTACTTGTTAATACTTTTATTATTTATTTTATTGTATTCTATTTTAGTTTAGTTTAGTTTATTCTGTTTTTTCATTATCATAAATATTCTTTTTATTCTCCATCACCTATTTCACCCATTCTCCCACCCCCCTCCACCTCCTCCTCCCCTCTGGTAAACATCAGTTTGTTCTCTATAGTTAAGAGTCTGTTTCTTGGTTTGCTTTAAGATTATCAAGTGCCAAAATTTAGGGCCATTAAGTTCTAACCCTGTTTGTATAACATTTGGCACACACAGGCTGTTAATGATTTGAAACCCTTACATTATTCTCCCAACTAATTACTCTAAAGTGCTATATATAAGACTCTTTCCACTCCTGTTGAGCAGATGCACACTTGATTTGCTCTTATTAGAAACATGCATAGCATAGGAAAAATGTCAAAATTCCAAAAGGTAAATTTCATTTGATTGGATAGAAAGTCATTCGTCTTAATTACTTCTGACACCTTCTGCATTATGCTATGAATATCTCAAGAGAAAAGAGAGAGCTCATCTCCTTTAAGAGCAGTTCATTGAGAGTGACATGCTATTGTCATTATCTGAGAATTCTAAAAACCCACTTGAAAAATCTGGGAAAACAATGAAAACCACAGCCTAAATGAAATTCAGCTGTGCAAAGCAAGATATGTCAAATATTAGTAGCTAACAAAAGATTTTACTTAAATGCATGTAAAATATAAAATTGCATTCAACAACAATTTTTCTTAAATACATGTGAAATGTAACTTCGAAATTGTCAAATTTAGAATACAAAAAGGTTGTCAAGCAATTGTATTTATATGTTTGGTAATTATATGTATATTATGGTTAAGTCATGACATCCATTGATCTTGGTGTAGAAAAATATTCACTTGCCTCATATGATGCTATCAGCCTTCATCAGTTTGAAATAACATAGCTCTTAGGATGTCACACGATCAGGCAGGGCTATAATCACAACTGTTTATTCAAGTATCTGTCACTGGGGATACAGAGCAAAACATGATTAATAGAAGGCAATTGTGAATACCCCAGTGGTTAAAATTTTTCATTAGTAACTAAGATGGGTTAAGTTTACAAATTACCCAAAGCTGTGTGAATAAGGATGAAGACAGGATTAGAAGTGAAAGTGACTATTGAAAATTTGAACAGTGGTCTGAAGCAAAGGGTGGGGGTGGGAATAAACAATAAAGATAGGTTAGATACTGAATCTGAGTTAAACAAAAAAAAACATTAGAAACAGAAGCTGGAAGATTAATTATATTTTACACTATATATGTGGTTAGGTAAATTGCACAAGACATACAAATGCAAGTACATTAGAATGCAGGGAAGAAGGTTAAGGAATAAGTGAAGTACTACCAATTTATGTACATGAGATCTATGGGCTCTATATTCATTCTTGTTCTCCATGTTAGGCTACCTCCAAATACTATAATATCTATTGATTACCACATGGATGTCAACTATCTTATGCACATTTTTGGCTTGATCTTAAGATAACTTATTTTTGCTTTCAAACATTTCCTAATTGTGACTGTACATTATCTACCTGACTTTCTTGCCCTCTGATCCAACAAATACATGCTGATCAAGTTACATGTACCTCTTCCCTGTCCCATCTCACTGCTGAACTTGAACCATGGCTTTTCCTCACTCAGTCCTGGTACTTTCCACCCTTCAACAATCAGCTTAGCTCTTTCCTCTTTAAGAAATACAACACCAATTAATCCAGTCCATATGAGGACCACAGAATTGGCCCTCTACTAAATTCTAGTAATGGAAAGAAGCTTTAGGATCACCTGAAAATAATCTGTCATTAGGTAGATATGGAAATGAAACCTAGGTATGAGTTGAACTCATCTAGTTAGTGGAAAATTATCCTTTCGTCTTCCATAATTTCTCGTGACTTTTATTACTTAATTAGTAAGGGAGACCACACAGTCTTCTAAAGAGAGCCCAGGCACTGGACACAAATCTGTGTTTGAAGACCAAATCTGCTAATTACTGAGTTTGTGATCTTAATAAAGTTAGCCTTAGCTTTTTTTTATCTTTAAAGTGGCAACGATAATGAATACTCCCAAATGTTATCATAAAGATTTAATAAGAAAATGAAAGTGATCTCTCTGTCTCATTGCTTTCCACAGTGTTCTCTAAAGGTTATGTAGCTGATTGCTTAATTTGTGCATGTTTATTTTTCCCAACTTGTGTACACTTTTCTAAGGCCTGAGTAGTATGTTTAGTTTTTTCATTGTATTGCTCTCGTTAATTAACCTGATAATTACATATTAAGGACTTGGTACATATTTTTAATGGATTTAACTCCACCTTTATGTTTCTTCTTGTTATTCTCTTATTCAAAGTCTGTTCATAAAGGACATAGAGAACATGGATGCATACACGAGGGCTACTCTTATCAGCTGAACACACATGCCAAAAAGGACAACTAAAAAAATCAAGGATTTTATATATATATATATATATATATATATATATATA